>NW_026267243.1:302639-304053 GCF_000697945.3 Frankliniella occidentalis
AAAGAAGAGGCCGACACTCGGGTCGTGCTGAACGAGATTGATGCCGGCCGCAGCCTCAAACCACCTCAGCGTCTGAAGTACAAGCGCATCAACGAGAGGCTCCAGCGGCTGGCCGACTTGTACCAGGACTACAAGGAGGGAGAGCGCCGGCTTGACCACTTGCGCGCCTGTGGCCACAATGTCAACATCATGTAAAATAAAATGACGTGAAAACGAAAATATTTTTTTTTTAATATAAGTATTTGGGTGCGAAATGTCTGGGTACAAATAATCATTGTGCCCGGAGGTATCCCGACCACCCCACCTTTTTCAACTCTTCTTCCCCTTCATCATACCCCGTTCCAATTCGAATAGCGTGGAGTTTTTCCAACCCTCGTTGCGCATCAAACGGTTCCTCCACCCTCCCGTGAATCTAAGAGCACACACTGTGGTGGTTTTAATTGTAAAACGATAAGTCCCTGTGCCTCGATTTTAAGAGCCGGAAGTTACTTTCGGCTGTAATATTTTGCACTCAAGTTGTCAGTCCACCCGTACAGACGACCTCTTTTAGATTTTGAAAAATTGTCTCCCTTTCACGGTTTTTCTATATTTCTTTCCCCGCTTGGAGAGACGTGCTGGCGAGTGTGATTTATGAGACTGAGGATGAGATCTGCAGGCAAGGGTTGTCTAGCCTTGACCGTAGCGAGACAGGCGAGGGGGCGGGGGTCCTGAGCCCCTGTCACTTGTCGACTGCACTGTATTCAACAAGATGGAAAATAATATACTCCTCCGCTGCGTCGCATGGGATATTTTCCAGACGACATAACGCGTATCCGCAACAATTATTTGTTAAGAATTAATTTCGTTGTAAAAGTCTTTGATTTATTTCCATTTATTTTTATGTTAAAAGTACAAGCCTCGATTTGGAAAGTTTTCATAGAGAATGATCGCTCATCCCCTCCTTAGTAAATGGAAAACTATACTTTTGTATGCTTGAACAGCATTGGGTGAGAGAGAGAGAGAGATAGAGAGAGAGAGAGGGGGGGGGGAGCAGAACGGCAGGCATGGGGGAAGTATCCAGAGATTCATGCGTTCACGCCTCCCCAACGACGCCCCTCGTACATCATGCAAACGTTGCGCAAAACGTCAAGGCAGGAACGTTTATGCAGCTATACAGTGTCGAGGCAAACACTAGCACGTCATTTTTCAGACAGTCGGGAAAAAATGTATGCAATCCCATTATTTTAGCACTCTTGGGTCGGGGAAGCCGCAGAACATAGCCAGACCTCGTTCTTCTTGGGCTGTGCAAGAGGCAGGGGACGTGGAGGAGATATAATTCGACCATCACAGCCGAAAAAACGCATCTCTCCCTGTCTGTACCCCCCCCCCCCCCCCCCCCCCCCCCCCCCCCTTCCCCAGTCCCGGGCCCTCCCTG
>NW_026267243.1:304103-313225 GCF_000697945.3 Frankliniella occidentalis
CTCTCTCTCTCTCTCTCTCTCTCTCTCTCTCTCTCTCTCACCCTCTCTTCTTTGGCCCCCAGGCTATGATAGTGCAGCTGCTGGACGCTCTCCAATAACCCACTGTCAACACAACAACAGCTAGGGCAGGTTCGTTGCTCTACCCCCACCGCGCCACAGGGCTGCACGATCTGCGATTTTACGATCGTTATCAGAGCAAAAAGAAAAATATGCTGTAAAATAATTTCTTCGGTAATCAAAAGGAAAACAATGTTACCGGATATCAAGAGCGCATTTTATCTCATAACGATAAGACAACCTTTCTCTGGGGTCCCGGTGGGTTTCAATAGCAGAGGGCTCTAGCGCGCAGCATGTCCGCGCCTTGGCTGCTGATGCTGGAGTTGGACACAGGTAGGTAGGGCCGTGCAAGTGCGTAGGCCGCAAGGCGGCTGCCGTGTGGGCGGGGGAGGCGGGGCGAGGGCCGACGTCCGCAGTCGCGCCCACTGCTGCACGCGGTGCATGACCGCGGGGATTACTGGCGTTGCTGATGCTACGAGAGCCTCTATCCATCCCGGTTGGCCGAAGAAACCCCCGCGGCATTGATTTTCACAGTACGTACTGTATTCTGCATGAGCGCGTGTTTGGGTGGTTTTGCCTATCCGCTTATGGGGCTCTGTAGTACCGCTTGGCTCGAGAGCAAATTTTATTGCTTGTGACAAATTATTGCTTGTTAAGGCCGAGGTTAAGTGTGAACCGAGTTCCGGTATGTTCCCCGTGAGACGTAGGGACGCCGCGCTGAGTCCCGCGCCCCGACCCAGATATATGCGGAATACGGAGTCTGACCGAGGAGAGTCCCAACGGAGAGAGCGAGAGAGCTTGGCCGTTTGCCACGCGCCACGGTAGCGCGGGTTGCGCTCGCTGTAGGGGGTTCCCGAACCAAACCACAAGTAGGGACGTAACTCGGTTACCTCGGCTTGTGCACTACGTGGCTTTGACTCGGCGACGAGTGTCACTCGGCAGGAGGGGAAGGAGTGGAGAGGAAAACGAGGAAAACCCTCTGCACGTTGTGGGTAATCAAAAAGAGGAAGCCTCTCGATTGAATGGATCGTTGGTGGAGAGCGGACACTATCATGCTGGGTGCATGGTCACATGCTCTGCAATGAAATGACCTCCTGCGATAACCAAAATGTTGTATCAGTCAAGAAGCATTGTGAAATAATTTTACTGGAAAATTTTGTATGAAAAATGTCGCAAAGTCATTAATTTAAACCGTTAAATTTCAAAATTATTATGACATAAACTAACTTCCTTTTCGATTCGGCATTCTTTCGAAGAGCAGGGCTGGGATGACGTACCGATCGTGAGTTTGCTTCATCGTTTGTAATCTTAAATTCAAATAATGACTAGAAAATTGTAAATTAATAAAAACTACTCACTAGTGCAATTTTTCTTGATCGGATTTTTTGTACGGACTTTTTCCCAGTGTTACTCTGGACTTGCGCTGCTGTTAGATTAGCAGTATCTTGGCGTAGAGCGGCCCAGAGCGCGCGTCGTGAACTTGCCTGTCATCCTTGTCGTATCGACACACTGTCGTGGCGTCCTCGCGTCGATTGTGCTGAATTTATTGGACTGCGCGGACTTGCGCTTTGCGGTGGTGGTGAGCGTGTTTGCGGCGTCGAGGGGCTGGGCCCGGGAGGCGTCCTTGTGAGCCGAAGCAGAGGCGCAGGGCGGAGGGTGGGGCGGGGCTGCACCTTGGGGTGTGTGTGTACCCACGCATCTCATTAGCCGAACCGGATGGGACGGTGCTCTGTTGTACAACTTGGCCGTCGTATGGCTTACCGCCGGGGAAGGACCATCGCATGGCCAGCGATGACCGCTCCACCTGGGCGGGCCCGTGGTGTGTCAAGTTGTTGCCCTATAACCGCCGCCCCCCTGCCCCACCCGTCCTTAAGGGTGGTTTTGTGGACGACCTCTACAAGGCCCCGCCCCAACTCCACTCTAGCGAGCCGCCCCACACCTCGGCCTCGACACTGGGAAAGTCTAAGACGCCCGCTGCTGTGTGAGAAAAGTTGATATGTGTGGCGGTCGGTGTGCCAGTCCCCGAGGGCGAGCGGGGAGCCCCCTCCTCCTCTCCTCCAAAGTGCCACAATACAAACTACAGCGCCTGTAATTTGTTCCCAAACTAACACCAACTCTCACACTCGAACGCGCTGAGGACCCAGTTGCTGCTTCTCTCTACGCCGTGCGAGACACGAAGAGGGCGCAAAACGGTTCCATGGTGTCGCGAAGGACGGCAGGACGGGGCAGGACTCGGTTAGAGTGAGGAGAATTGGAGGGGGTCTAGTAGTCCGACATTCGACAAGCCACTTGTTTGTGCGGTACGTACCGCTTCTCGCATTAAGGACAAGCACGCTTTCTTTTCGTATAAGAACGAAGAACAACTCTTTCCAGGTGAACTTAATCTCTAGCAAGCTTATTCCCCATAGCGCTCTGCAGAGCCATGGTGGTCACATTGCGTTGTCACTCGAGGGGTCAAAGGCAACGACGCGAGCTCTGGAAGTGATATACTGCGCCCGCACGAGGGGGGAAGTAGTTCGGACGCGTCGTATGAGACCAGGTCACCCACTGCCATTTGCCCACGGGGCGTGCTAAAGACTCTCCCCTGACCCCCCCCCTACCCCCACCCCGCGGCCGCGGCGCCGACCAGCCCCTAGGCGGGTGTGCTGGTGCCCCGAGCACCCAGAGGGGGCCCCGGCCAGGCCCCGACCAGGCCCTGGCCCCAGGGTGGCCCCCACTCTGCCAACCCCGCCCTGCCGCCGCCCCGACGAAATGCTAGGCGTCGACCTTTTGCTCTCTCCCTCGACTGCCGCTTCTGCATCGGTCCGCCCTTCGGCTCGGCCCTCGGACACGGGGTGTGCTGTGTTCGGGTCTGGCTGCGCAGCGGGGCGGGGCGTGGCGGGCAAAAGAGCTCGACCCAGGCTCGACCCAAATAACGCATCCTGTAAACTGGACGAAACACAGGGGGGAGGCGTGGGCTACTGGCCAACGGGAGTACGAGTTCGGTTTAAAATGCCTTTCTGCCATTGCCTGACCCCTCCCCCTTCCCTCTGTCTCTCTCCTTCCTCTCACTCACTCACTCACTCACTCACTCACTCACTCACTCACTCACTCACTCACTCACTCAAAGCACGTTATCGATCAGACTTCCGGTGCGAGCGGGGTTCTTCCGGTTTGAGCTTCCGCGTTCAATCAGAAACATGGATTACATTTGCATTGATGGTGAGGAATGAAGCGGTGGGGGAGATTGTTGGTGGGAGTGAGGTAGGGATGGGGAAGGGGTTTGAGGCGCCGCTGTTTGCAGCCCTCAGCCCGCTTCCGTACCCAAAACTATCTCGCAACCGCCATTTTCCTGGACCCAAGTGCGTTCCAGAGGTGGCGGAACCCAAAGGGGCACATGGCATTTCCACTTAGTTATCGGCAGAGAATTGCGGTTATAGGGTTAGGATAGAACGGATAGAGAATACCCGTTTTTAATAATATTCTGAAGAACCAAGTACCACATGTTGAGTTACATCATTTTTAGCTTCATGTTTCTTGTCTTCACGGACATTTTGTCCGGCGCAGAACCAAAACTGCCGATTTTGCGATGCTGTGCTGTGCCTTTGCGACGTGACCGTCAGCCCCTCCTGAAGACCTGAGGTGTGTTTGGCGTGCTCAGGGGGCGCTCGACAGAGGATAAGCAAACAAAGTATAAAAAGAGAACACGCTGAAATGTAAGCAAGCGGAGGTGCCGAGAATGCAGCACCGAGCGGTGTAGAGGATTATGGATGTTTTGATGGACAGTGGACTGCTTGAGGTGAGGATAGGGCAAGCTCATTGATGTGCAAAAGTCCTGGCACCTGCCATTACATCACGTACAAAACGATCATGAAAAAGGGCCCTCATTCCTGGAAACTTTGGTTTTGACTCAATAGCTCCTCGGTTCGTCCGAAATCCCGCTCATGATAAAGAACGTCTGTCCCTGCTATAACTTTGGTTGTTACAAAAACACCGATATTGGTCGATTCACCTTTCTATCAATTAATAATTTGAAGCCAAAGCACTGTTATGTTTTGGCAGGCGCGGTTTTATGGGGGGGGGGGCGAAGGGGCGATCGCCCCCCCCCCCTCCTGTCGGCCCAGATCGCCCCCTGGGGTAGGTACACTGTAAATCTGGGGTGTCCAGCAGGTAGGCGACAAAGTCGCCTGACCCGCAAAACTAGGCGACTTATGTCGCCTATCTGCTGGACATCTTCTGTTCTTCCGGGTAATTGCATGGACACAGTTGGTGGAATGCCTATGGACTCATACAATGCAATTGCCCGGAAGAACAGAAGATGTCCAGCAGATAGGCGACATAAGTCGCCTAGTTTTGCGGGTCAGGCAACTTTGTCGCCTACCTGCTGGACACCCCGGATTTACAGTGTAGGCAATTTGTCCTACAACACCCCTGAAAGTAGGCAACCCACAGCAAATCGCCTCCTCCGTCAGACAGACTTAAAACCGCGCCTGTGTTTTGGATAAAGTTCTGCCGAGTTCTGCCATTTTCGAGCGACTGCTGTGTTCGCCACGGTCAGTCGGTCAGTCAGTCATGCGGCCGACACCCTCGACTGCAGGAAACCTACCCCCCTGGCGCCGCGCGCCGCAGTTTCTGGCGGGACGCATGAAAGATGGATGGGTGGCTGGTCTAGGCCGAGGGCCCGGCCCCGGCGGCCCCAAGTTGCTGGCCCGTATGATGCACAGCAGTAGTTGTTGTTATACCAGTGGCCCACTCGGCTGCGGCTACCCGCGCTCTGTACCGCTCCCGCCGATCGACGGAAAGACGAGTGTTACTCCCGAAGTTTGTCGGTCGCCCCGGCGCATGTAACTCCGGCGCGGTGGGCGAGGTTAGTTGGCTCGGCTCGCTCGAGCGGGCGAACTCTGCAAGGTAAACAAACGCATGTACGCGCATTTTGACACGAGCACTAAGAAACAAATGGTCTACTCAGACCCAGCTTCTTAAAAGCAAATTTCGTAGGATGTTGAATGCTTAACATATGCACCAAATTGCCGCGACGATGCTGTCCATTTTTAGTTTAGGGCGATATCCGGATCCGGTGCCTATGCGAGGAACTCCCGTAATTTTAGCGAAACCCCTCAGAGTTTGAGGACATCTCACCAAAAAAAAAGGGGGGAAATTCCCACACTTCTGGAAGAAACTTCCTCAAAATCTTTAATCTTTTGGGGGTAGTGCGGATAGCATAATACTGCTGAATTTTGCTTCACGCGCGGCCTACAAGCCAAACGTCCCGCTCTTGTTGTGTTCGTCGTCCTCGACTTGGGGCCATATCCTCCTCCCCCTCCCCCATCCCCTCCGGGCCGCGGGCGCCGCCGCCAGTCGTGACGCCAAGCCAAGGTCGGCCCGGCTGGACCCTGCAGCCCGCCACCTGTTCTCCCCCCGCCCCTCTCCCACAGAGGGTGGGTGGGACATTCGGTTCAGCGGCTATCCTATCCTCTCTGCTCGATGAGAAGACGCGACTACATTGGCGCGCGGCTCGCACAAAGGGCCTAAATCCGTGGAGGTTACTTGGACCAGTGCGCGGAAATCGTCTTAAGCATTCACCATAAACGATACAACCGATACAACTATGTTGCAGCATGTTTTCGCAATTTCTGCATTAAATAAAATGGACATGCCTGAATCGGCCCCGCACCCACTTCAAATGTTCTACAAGTAGAAAGAATATTTCTCACAGCGTGACAAGTTTTTTTATGCAGGTTCTTTATTTTTAATGTTTGAAATTTTGGAAGGAAGGACTCCTCCTTCGCTCCTTACTCGGAACCCCTGAAACTTCTTTAACGACGGCATTGAGCACCGCGAATGACGTCATCGGGCCCCGCCGCGGGGCCCCAGGGGGGCAACGGGCCGCCACGCGATGGCCAGGGCGGGCCGGGCAGGGATGGATAGAAGGAAGGGGCGCAGCAGAGGCGCAGAGCTTCGACAACTCCTCGCATTGTTACGGTCGTCAGACCTGGCCGGGCGCTCGCTATAGCAGTTTAGTTGGGCATTTTGGGGGCATGCTGCGGACTGGGCGGGGCGCGCCGGGGCCGGGCTGGGTAAATGAAGGCCAGAGGACTGACCTAAAGCGCGCCTGTTCACGGGTCATTACGCGTCAGACAAAAGGACATTTATTCCTCCCCTTCCTCTCCCGCCTAGAAACGCGGAACTGTTCGAACTGTTTTAGTAAGTATTGCAACACCTGATGACGACTTGCTTTATGAATTGATGACTACCGAGATGACTTACTACTTGTTTTTATGCAACTGAACTGGCGGCGTGTGTCTCCCAAAATTTCCATCAAGAACATTACTCTGGTTTTGGAGGTGGGAATCGCGGTCTTTGCAGTTTGCTTCCGCAATGCGCTTTATTCATTTCTTAGTGATACGGCGAAAGAGGAAATAAAAAGTGGCAAAATAAGATCGTAGCAGACGGAATTTCATCATGGCGCCTGCCTGGAGCGATCAAATCCCTGGTTTTCCTCCCCCCTCCCCTTTCTCCCTTATCTCACCTCCCCCTCCCTCCCTCTGCCCCCCCCCCTCTCTCCGCCTGAGGCCCGCAATCAGAAACTCATCACTCGATAACTCATTTACAATATTATCGTCGCTGTTGATAGGCGGTGCCGCGGGGCTGGGATGCTGGGTCTGGACGCGGAGCGATGTACGGTCAGACGAGCAAACTCAATGTTCAGCTCAGTTTGGCTACATTTATCGGATGGCAGACCGCGAGCATTACGTACCCGCAGAGCACTTCACATCATTCGCGGGGACGTACCCCCCCCCCCTCATCCCCCCACCCCACCCCCAGCCCTCTCTCCTTCTGATGACCAATATAGAAAGCGGATTGCCTTCTAAATAACAAATGGGGAGTTAATCCCAACCGTACCGTACGACTCGTCCGCTCTGCGCTTTTACCCCCTTACTCTGCATCGTAGATCACGTTGTTTTATAGGAGTCGCGTTTTCTTTTAACTACATGGATATACGGTAATTCATCCCCATGGGAAAAATCTCGTGGAATCTACGTGGAGTCTATGGTCAAAATCTACGTATCCACGTGATTACGTGGATTGGCGTCTTGTCCACGTGAATTTAGTGGATTCAACGTGGAGTCAACGTCACTACTACGTGGATAGAATTACGTGGCGTCATTTCCCATGGGGATGGTACCTCATCCATCCCACTGAAGAAACTCTTTCACTCTTAACATTTTTGCGAATCCTCATATTGTGGATGCTTTTGTGATTGCGGACTGATAGTGAACGATTTCTTTTTGTTATGCAAAGAATAGTTGTTTTGAAATCGTCATGAGTTTTCGTAGTATACTCACCAGGCTGACCAGGCAAACTTTCTACCAGACTCTACACTCTAAATGCCAGCAACAATAATTTTTTCCGAAGGGGCATCATTTTCCTGCGCACCCAATTCGGATGCAATTTCGTTCCTATAAGTTCACACAAATTGTGTAAAAAGTTTTGGACACATTGTGTAAAACGCTTTGGACGACAAATGTAAACCACATATTTTTTTTTAAATCGTCCTTTACATGTAGAGTGTTCCGTACGATAGACGTGGTTGTTACTTTTCCAAACAGTGCATGGCGCTCGCAGAGCGCATGAGAGGGTGTTTTCATCTTGACCCGTCGATGTCATCATCACCCCCTCATTCAGATTTCGCATTGGCCCGCGCCGGGCGCGGACCGCCTTGTAACCCAGCAGGTAGCGGCGGAAGGTACCGTCGTGAATAATTCAGAGATTTTGCCGATTCCGGAGTGACACGGGCGGAATACCTTTTTTGCTTCCCCCCAGCTTCACCGCGCGCCCCTGCGGTGGTGCGGAGGCGCTGCAAATTTCTCATCAGCATCCATGGATGTTGATGAGGCGGCGCTCCGCCCTTTGTGTGTCGCGGTGATGAGGAGACCGGCAGCAGCAAATCTCGTCCAAAACAAACGCGTGTACGACAACGGACGCTACTTTTATTTGAAACCAATATAGACAACCAATCCAAACATTCTGTTGCCACACTGTAAAAAAAAAATCATCGAAATAACGACAAATTTGTCGTTAAGTTTTTTAATGGGAAAAGTCGTTACATAGCGGCATTGGGTTGTTGTAGAACAACATCGATTGTTCAGTAACAACAAAAGTTGTGCAGGGACAACAAAAGTTGTTCAGGGACAACAAAAGTTGTTCAAGAACGACAAAAGTTGTTCAGGTGGAAGATAAAACTACTGTCCAATTAAAACAGAAGTTGTTCAGAAACAACAAATGCTGTTCAGCAGCAACGAAAGTTGTTCAGGAACAATGAAAGTTGTTGAGGAACAGCAAAAGTTGTTTAGGAACAACATTGCTGTTTCGCAACAACCATTGCTGTTTTTCAACAAACTTTGCTGTTTTTCAACAAACTTTGCTGTTTTGCAACAAACTTTGCTGTTTTGCAACAAACTTTGCTGTTTTCCAACAGCTTTTATTGTTCTCGTACAACATTGTTGTTTGTTTACAACACCGTCATCAGTAAGAATGTTGTTTTTCAACAACTCTTTTTTACAGTGCACACATTTAAGTGTCCGTTGTCGAACGGAACGAAAGCGAGAAAAGGGCGACTCACATACGTCATGGAGACGAAGACGAAAAGGAGGCAGTAGTAGTGGATGTGGTCCTGAAGGGGGAACGATGTTTAGACCAAATGCGGGAAGCGGGACCAAAGAGAATGTCCCCAATAATTGTGGTTTTTGATCTTTTCCTGGTCCTCGCGTTTGTGTGTTGTTGTTTTTTTTTTCTCCTTTTACCCCATTGAGGATTTGGGACCCGTACACCCGCCGCACCCGCCCGCGCCGCCCGGCCGAGGCGTGGTGTGTGTATCTCAGAGGCCCTCCTCGGCCCTTGCCGCCCGCCGCCGCCGTGGACCAGAGCAGCCGCTACCGCTTTTGTTCCGATGACTCCGAGACGATCTTATAAATACCTGTCAGGTACCTCATTAGTCGCGCTGGGGCGGAGCGTGCTCCGTGGGGAGGATGGAGCGAGAAGAGAGAGAGAGAGAGAGAGAGAGAGAGAGAGAGAGAGAGAGAGAG
>NW_026267243.1:313275-320352 GCF_000697945.3 Frankliniella occidentalis
GGGGAGGGGGAGAGGAGGGAGGTAGGCGCGTGAGCCACAAAGGAGTGGGTGTCGCTGTCTGAGCCAATGCCCTGCTTATCTGGTCACGAGCAACGTGGTGGCGCGACTTTTGTGGCGCTCGTGGTGAGGTGTGTACGCTCAGAGGGGCAAAGGAGAGAGAGAGAGACAGAGAGAGAGAGAAAGGGTTCCCGCGCCTGCAGCGCCTGCAGTGCATGGCGGCTCGCTCCTCTTGTTGTTGTTTCTTTCTGTACTTTTTTCGTTTCATTTTTGTTGCTTTTTGTTATCGTCATTTGTTATCGCGCCGTGCGCACACAAACTGGAGCAGAAAAAAAAGTGAGGGTATGAAAGACTAAAACGACGGCGCGTCTCTGCAAACCCAAGAGTGTAACATGCATGCATCATTTCCTGCTTGCCTTTTATGAATTCAGGGGCATAGTCTTTGTACATGCCTATAAGAGCGAGGAGACCACCACTACGTTTGTAGATAGTACACAAGATTTCATGATTACAGCTGGATTACAAATGGTAAAGACAAATATTCTGTGCAATTCCGTGCGATTATCGAATATTGAATACAAGGAAGGTGTTAAGGAAAAAGTTAGTGAACACCTGTTCACACATTGGTTATAGCAAGAGCACGGTAAACAACAACGACCATTAGATGCTGACCAGGCAGGCAAACTTACCTCGACCCGTTCTTCCACCAGATTTGTTCTCCCAGCTAGCTACCAATTGTAAGATGTACTTTAACCTCTCCCCCCCCCTCCCCCATCCCTTCCCAAACACGAACCTCTCTCGGAAGGAGGAACTACCCCGTTCCAAGACGGTTAGTGCATCCTACCCACAGGGTCGGATGAGGCTGAAGGGAGGGTGCGAAGGCAGCAGGGGCAGGGACGCGCGATAGCCAAGCCACCCCAGGACCCCAGGGGGGGCTGTGCTGCTGCTGCCGCCGCTACCGACTTGGCTACACTGAAGAAGGGAAGCAGGGTAGTCGGAATTGAATTACTGATGGCCGATGCACCGCAGAGCTCCTGCTGCGCAGCTGGGATTCTAGGAGCCAAAAGTGGGTCGAAAAATAAAATGAAGAGAAGAAGCGAGCAGTGAGCATAGCGTTGTGCCGAAAGTGGCAAGATAATCGAGTCGGCAGGCAGCGACGACCCCGGAAATTACCGGCTGTCCCCCGTGATGAACGTTCAGGATTTATTTTTTCTCGCGCGCGCGATTTTGGAGGAGGAGGATGGGAATATCTCTTTTTTTCGTTTTGGGGGTTGTGGGGGAAGGGGGGGGGGGGTCCTTCCCAAAGACTCACCCTCTGCCCCCGTCGAGCTGCTGGAGGACGCGCGGGGTTTGGTACTTCCCGCCACGACATCCCCCCCCCCCCTCCCCCCTTTTCCTCGGGACGCATCGCAATAGGAAGGCCGTTAATTGCACGCCGACTGCCGAGGTGATTTCATTAGGCTACACGGGGCGGCGGGGCGGAGCGGGGCGGGGCGGGGCGGGGCGACTTGGATTGACGCGGAAGGCTGCAAGCTGCGCCCGCCGGGCCCCGCCCCACACACTCAGTCCCCGCAGTCGGGCCGGCGGGATAAAGGACTCAATCCCATCTCTGCATGTCTGCGTGCGCCCGGGTGAAACGGAACCATTATCTGTCACGCAGGTAGTAGTACACTCCTCAGAACGCGTGTGCGTAGTATTTAACGAATAATCCCGAGCTCTATTTGGGGAAGGAGGAAGGGGAGGGGGTGGGTGTCAAGCAACGGAAGTTTACCTCTCAACCCTTTGAAATTCACTTGCGGCCTGTGTTAGACTTCTCTCGTGCGTGTGTGTGCGCGTGCACCTTCCTTCCGTATGTTGCCCGTGGCTGTTCTGTTTCGCTCAACCGCTTTTCCTTGCCGCAGTTCCGCCAGCCGTGCCGCCGCACCGCCGACCCCGAGACAAACTTTCGGATGCCTCACCACCAATTCCCTCCCTCTCCTATCCAAGGGAAAATCCCGTTCTCGAATCTAGAATCAAACTTAGGCTGACTTCAGTTGATGGTGTGTGTGCATAAATACAGGGACGCGATTGTCCTCACCCCTCTGCAAGGTATATTGTCCTTGCTGCGGGAACAACCCCTGACTCCCTGGCCCCGCCGGCATATCGCACGGGCGTGATTCGTGACGCACACGAGGGCTGCGCTGCCCGTCCGAGAAATAATGCATGAATGAGAATTATGTGTACCCTAGCAAGGAAAGGGGGAGAGAAGAAGAAGAAGAAGAAGAAGAAGAAGAAGAAGAAGAAGAAGCGTCGACAGGGGTGGAGGAGGGACCTTAATGACAAAACAAGAACACTGTCTGGCGTGACAAATATTAAATTTTCGCCCGCACATTTAAGTATCCTTTCTCTCTCTCCCCCTCTCCCCGCCCCCCGAAAACACGAACACCAAATACTTTTTGCGGAGAAATTGAAAGGAGGACGGGAGGAAGGGAGAGAGAAGAGGTGGTTAAAAGAACCGTAAGGAAGGGAACGCGACTTCCTGTCTGTGGAGAGTGGGACCGTACCTCACCTTCTTGGGCCGGTTTCAAAAGTTTGTTCGCTTCGGAAACTTTGTTGCTGCCGGCACTGAGCCAGCCCCCCTCCCCCTCCCCCGAGTACGAGGTGTAAGAAGGGGTGCCGAGGGGTCGTGTTTGTGGGGTGCAGCCTCTGGACCAGTTGTCACGCTAACGCTGCAGCATCCTGTGAACGCGATCTTAGCGACGTCTGCGCTCTCTCGGGCGGCGCGGCGTTTGGTGAAAAGCAGAAGTCACGCTCGTTTTATTTGACACGACTTGTAATTTTCATCATCTCGCGCCCTAAGTAGTCGTGCGCTCTAATGTGTAACGCTGCGTTCAAGAGAGGATAGCGGCCGTGTACCTTCCACCTTAATTTTTTTTTAAATAAGAATTCGTGCCGTGTGTTGAGGATGAGGCAGGTGAACCCATTTGACGCGTGGCGCGCGACGCACTCTGTCGTCGCCCTGTCATTAGAAGACATGCGCCGCTCCATTGCACCTTCACGAACAAATCGCCCTCTTTCTTTCACACGGATGAAAGGGAAGAAAATGACAAAAGGGTGCGTGCGTGTGTGTGTGTGTGATGTCTATTTTAAAAGTAATAATGCAGTCTAAATCGCGAGGGATTTTTTAAAGGAGTAATTTTTTGTGAGAGATGCATTTTCGTGCAAGCATTGCACGATGCAATTTTGAATCTTGGTCAAGATGGACACAAAAATATTCCCAGCAAGCAAAACTGCCTGCTCGGTGTAAATAAACGAATATATGTTGAGAACATGGTAAACTTTAAAACTTTATTAATTTATTATAAGCACAAAATCAAAATATAGATTGATCTAAATGTTTAATAAACTTAGTGACGCTACAGGCCGCTAAGAACGTGAGGGGTACATTCGCCTGTTCAAACTACCGTTAATGCTACACAACTCAGGTGTCAAAGAGTGTAGTCGCCCGATGATCTGGGCTCTGCAACAAAACGATCCGCCTCCCAGACTAGGGAAGGCACCTATCAAATATTACAGAAACACATCCATGCAAAGAGTACACATAATTAGGTCACTCTCACGAAGGGAGATCGCTAATCACATGGGCGCAGAGCTGACAGATGTGTTCTGCTCCACACTCAACAGATCCCAAACCCAGAGTTTCAGTTTCAGCTCATTCTTTACATTTAAGACGTAGGAGGCATTTTTCATTCATTGGGTTTTTTCTTATTCTTATACTTAAGATAGAGAGAGACATTATCAAAGTTTTACGGCCAGAGGGCCGCATGCATAAATACAAAAAATACTTGATAAGAGAGTTTCACATTTTGTTCATTTTCGCACGCTTGTTTATTTCTCGCAGTTTGATAGTAAGGTTGATAATAAGGACGATAACGTCCCCCCCACCTCTGCGAGACCAAACCTCACGCAGTTGGGGAACTACTGGAAATTTTGTAATTTAGTTTTGTAAATAAAAAAGGGGGGGCTGCTTTGTCTGGCTTCTCATAAGAAACCAATCTGGCAAGAGAAGCTCCAGACCAGCACAGCTTTCACAATCACTGAAGCAGGAGCATATTGCTCCATCACAATCCCTCTCACGTCGAAAACGTGGCCCCCCATAGAGAGGGTTTAAAATTTAAAAATATAGAGGTACATATTCATATTAAATAAATTCATAAACATGTGGTCAAAATAATGTCCTTGCCATTCCAACACTTGAAATACTTCAGATTTATTAATCATCCCACTGACTTGAGCTTGAACTTGATGATTCAAATGAAGAACAGTAGGATGTTCCTGAACAGACGGTAATACAACAGAAACATGTTAGATCGTGAGGCAAAAGTAAATTTTGAGATCATTGAAAGAAAAAAACACACTTACCTTCGATCAACCAGAGACGTAGCTTTTGGCACCACATTCAAAATGGGAATGGTCTCTATAAATCAACAAATACAAATAAAATGAAATTGCGTCACGCATACTTATGCGAGTGTACAAGCATATGAAACATCATACCAATTAGTTCTTTTCATTGTAGTTTTTGATTTACTTGATGTATCATCTGCTAAAAAGTCAAAACTTCACGAAAAATGCTCTCTGAAAAAATGGCCGGAACTCTTTGTGAATTTTGGGGAAACCACAACTTTTCCTCGCTATCAATAATTGATTAACTTCTGAAGTATTACAACTATTTACATAATTGAGATAGCAAAAAGCACGGTTTTTGACTATGTACGAAGAAGTGTTGAGAAATCACAACATGTTTTAACCGTTTTTTTACAGTGGAAGGCAGTCAAAAATCCGCGTGGAGACCATGGCGATTCCATATGGGTGGGGTGGCCGAAAAAAAGTCGCGTAAACCTATATGGTATCCTATCGCGTGGCCAAATGCTCCATCCGCGGTATGGGGGAATCCACATTCGGCCCAGGGCCCAGGGTAATCAAAAGGTTGAGACAAAAATTCACAAACTACGTGACTTACCTTCATTTCGTGAGATAAAATTAACGAATCCGTCGATTTCCCCTCAACCGTTTTGACGTGGTTAGCGCAGCACAGCTTTTCTCAGCCATCAGTCGTGCGACTCGCTATGCCTGAATCCCGGCCCGGTCGCCATCCGGGCCGCACCAAGTGCGATCAGCGGCCGCCCGCGGAATACTAAAGATATTTCTGCGCAAGCGGGCCAGGACCGGCCAGCTAGGACTATGCTCGTTGAGGGGACGCATGCCCCCACCGCCACCGCGAGGGTCCGAAGATAACTGAGTGTTAGGGGAGGGGGGGGGGATGCAGCCAGGTAGGCTGACGGGCGGTCTTTGCCTGGCCCGTACCAGGTTAAGATTAGCAGACTTAGCACAGCAGATTAACAATGCTCTCTTCCTCTCTTCGTTATTAAGAGGACTAGCGTTTAGCCGTAGTAATTTAAACATATTAACAAACACGGAACATCTAAATATTTAGCTATGTAGCTAACCATTGACCCCCTACTACTAAATGTTCAGTTACACAGTTCACTATGCAATTTTGCTAATGGTGCTAATGTTATGAATTTCTGAAATTATGTTACTGATGTATATTATCTTTAGAGCGTGCTTGTTGTATGGCATCATCTGCAACAGAGTTGCTTTCTGAAGCCTATTTTGGCTGTGTTTCTGCTTGGTCCGGATGGTCCCCGGAGGTGAGGCTGGACGTGTCCGATACAGAGAGTGCAGCGCGACAAAGAGCAGCAGGTGGTCCCGAGGGAGGGACAATTGAGACGTCGCCTCGTCTCGCCTCGCGCGGTGCGGAGCGGCGCGGGGCCTCCGGGCGGGACCGGAGCCCAGGTGGAGACTCGACCGAGACTGAGTGGGGCTGCACTCGCAGTGCCATTCTAACGCGTCGAAAACGCGCATATACTCGAAAGATAATTCTAACTTAGTTGGACTCTGTTCAGTGGTACACTGGTAAAACAAGTGTGCAATATTTGCACACCAAACGTGTGCAAGTTGTGATTTAGCAAATTACATGGTGTTTAACTCAAGTTGCACACTTGCGTGGTGTGCAAATTTTAGACGTTTTGTAAACGTTTAAATTCTGCACACTTGGACACACACAGTCCTATGCTGTCAATAGGGAACCATACGGTGTGCATCTCCTATACGTTTCGGAAGTGTCGAAAGTTTAAACACCAATTGACGTATAACATAGTTAGACACCACAAAGTGTCGAGAAAGTGCACACTTGAACTTAAACATCAATTGACGTGCAAAATTAAACACTTGTTTTACCAGTGTAGAAGCTGCGGTTTCCTGTCCCGCGCAAGCCGTCCCACAGACCAGAGACCTTCTAGGAGAGAGGCCCTTTAGGATGTGATGTCTGCAGGCCTCCAGTTTTCCTCCGCAAGCCCTTCCAGCAGGTCTCATTGAGGTACCCACCATTCTTCCAGATATAGTCCTCTCGGGTAGACTTCCTGTTTTTCAGATTATAAGTCTTCCTCGGTAGACTTCAGGTAGACTACTGTCTACAGGGTTGTGCGTAGTACTCGGTGTAACAACCAAGACCGCGGGGCTCACTTTCTGTCCGGCGGCCGCCACCTGGCAGGGCGGGGCAAAGCGGAGCGCGGTGGGGCCGGAGCCGCAAGATAAGTTGGGGACGCATCCTCGCTCTGCCACCTCTTCGCGTTATCTCCTGCGGGTGTGCTCTCGTGTGTGTATGTTACTACCCCCTCCAATATAGCTCTTATCCTGCCGCCACGCCCCGCCACGCCCCGCCACGCCCCGCCACGACCCGCCCTGCACCGCCACGCCCCGCCCTTGTTTGCTCAGGTGTGTGTCGGGGAGGCGCAGCGCGCTGGAACATTAATACCTTTTAATATCGCCACAGGATCGTATAATAAAACAAGTATATTATATCCATCCATATCGCTTTTTTGTTGTTGTTTTTCTAACGAAATATTGGTTATTCGTCCCCGTCGCCAGAGGAGCAGGAGTGTTTCATATCGACTTTTACAGCCGGGCGTGCTGGCGCTGCCGGCGGCCGAGTCACAAACCCCTCAGAACGCCCCGCCGATGGTTCACCAGGCGGCT
>NW_026267243.1:320797-328559 GCF_000697945.3 Frankliniella occidentalis
TCTCTCTCTCTCTCTCTCTCTCTCTCTCTCTCTCTCTCTCTCGCTCTCTCTTACTCTCTATTCTCCGCCGAGCGTCGGCGCGTGGCTGTATAATTTGAGCGCACACTTTGCTCCACATCGGCCTCACCTCTGGGAGGTCTTTGGTCCCCCCCTCTCCCCCCCCCCCTAACTGCGCTGCAGGTACACCGTTCGATAAGTAGCACTAATACTCTTCGCCTCCCTCTCCCTCTCTCTAGCACCATCCGCGCGCACGTGGCGATATTGAAGCAGAACATTTTAAGCGCTATTGACACGGGTGTACCTCACCTCAAAAGTTTGCTGGCTCCCTGACGGAGTGGTCCGTGGAAAGGAAGCCGCCCCTCAATAGAGCGGTAGCGAGCTCGCAGCAGACGCCCGCGAAAGAGCATGAGGGGTGCTTGCGCGTGGGCACCGTCAAACGCTTGCTTCTTCTGCGTAAGAACTTGTATTGTATTGCGCCACACTTTTAACTTTTTAATAGAAAATCTGCCTGGTAACTACTAAAATTTTGTGCCGTTGTATATCAAGAAATTATTTAGTATACTAAAACAATCCTTTGGTATTACTTAACGTTTTCCTAGTATTACAAGTACGGTACTTGATTACGGATTACGGAAATTTTCTATGAAAAAGAAGTTTCGAGTGCAATCAGCCGCTTATGCGGTATGGTGCAGCCCCGGTGCAGCCCGCACACAACCGCCACGCCGCCGCCCACGCTCCTCGGCGCCAGGCCTCACTTGGGTACGGAATGCTATTTGTTGCACAGCACTCGATATTTCGATGATCGATGATCGAGCGCGGGGGTCAATACGACCGATAAATCAGCTCGGGACGGAGACTGGGGGGTGGAACGGAGTGGAATCTGCAAAGCGCACCACACTCCGCAAACAGAACGTGCCCCCGGGACTCAAAGCTTACTCTCGGGAAAACTAAAAGCGAGGAGGAAAATAAAACCACCCACATACACACACGTAGAAGAGTGTGTGTGTGTGTGTGTGTTTGTGTGTGTGGTTTTTTTTTTACCGATTTAAATGCTAATCAGAATGCAGAATGCCAGAATTCCAACAGAACACAACAACGGGGCGCAATTTGGATGCTGCATCGATGAGCGTCGCCTGGCCTATAATGCCGGGGTGATGGTCCAATGTACCAGACCGATAATTGGTTTGAGTTATGCCGACGCCTACGTTTGGGTCCGTCTGTGTGAAATAAATTAAGCACATGGTAAAATTAATTAAAATGCTACTAAAATTTCCGAAGAAAAACAAACTGTGTAGCATAGAGCCAAAACGGCATAGTTCTTTTACATACAGAAAACAGGGGGAAAATCCGAAATGAAAAATACAAACAAACAAACACAAGTACAAAGAATTTTACGTTTTGACAACAAGGGTATTATTTGGGTTGGTGTGTTAGGGAAAGACCCCCTCCCCAAACCTCTCTGTGTGTATTTGTGTACCTTACTGATTACACCGTGCCATTCCCATCAAGGGAAAGGCAGATGGACGGACAGACAGGCGGACGTGTCGGCTCGACCGAATCGGGCGGTGGCGGTGAGGGGTTGGGTTTCACTGTTCCCTCCCTCTGCCGAGAGCCCGCGGAAATTGATGAGCTTTACGAACCGCCCGTCCCCTCCCGCCTCTCTCGGCGCAAACAGACTGTCAGCTGTTATAAAGTCACGCTTTGCGATTCGCAGCAAGTTTTGTTCTATTTTTATTTTTCAGGTTCGGCTTTTGCTTATGTCGAGCAGGAAATGAATGCTCGTTACATCCTACTTCGACATGATAACTCAAAGCCACGTCGTTGCTCCCATTGTAAATTGTAAATTGCTGCAAATGTATGCTATTTGAGACGCTTTTGTGGTGGAGAAGAATATCAAGGAAAATCATACTGGTATCCGCACAGTTCAAAGCTTCCTTTTTCGTCCGTCACGAAGTTTTGTCTATCGCGAAATAAAACATAAAGTCCAGCAGAATTGTGTGCGCCTTTTATTGCAAGTGCCTCACTCTGTTGGTGTTCCCGCAGATGTCGGAGCACGCCAAGATGATGCCCCGCTCTCCGGGGGGGCCCTCGCCCTCGCCCCGCAAGCCCGTGGACACGGCGTGCTGCGGCGCGTCCTTCCTCGCCGAGTTCTTCCACATGTTCAACCTCGTCTTCCTGGTGAGCGACAGGCCGGCCCGGCCGAGCGGCTGATAGCGCCTGCGAACCTCTGGGTAGGCAACCCCGCCACGCTCGCGTGCCCGACCCGGAGGCCCACGCTGCGGGCGCTCGGGGGTGCCCCCCACTCCCCCCCCCCTCTCTCTCTCGCATCAAAACGGGAATATTTTTATATTTTTTGACATTCTATATTTTGAGCGGCATGAGTAATCATTGCGCGCAGAGGTCTCCCTCACCGCGGCCGCACCCGCACTGGTATTTTTGTACTTCCGGATGCCTAAGGCCGGGCGCGCTAGTCATCGTGAACCCCCATGCAGCCCAATCCGCCTATCCCCCTCTCCTCCAACCGCTCCGTTTAAAATGACATATTCTTTGGTGGCACTGCCGCTATTGCGTCCGGGGCTATAAGACGCCATGAGTCCTCCCTGAGCTTGGCTGACATAAGTGCGTGTCTGTGTGTGGCTCGCTCGCAGTGCTGCACGCTAGCTGCCAACGTCCAATCCATCATGTCCCCAAACACGCACCATCATGCCTCTCTCTCCCCCCCCCCCCTCTCTCTCTCTCTCTCTCTCTCTCTCTCTCTCTCTCTCTCTCTCTCTCTCTCTCTCTCAGCACTTCCTCCCTCTGTCTCTCTCCCTCCTCTCGGCGCCCTTTCAGCACAAATCCCCCCCCCCTTCCTTATGACAATATATCCACCACAATCTCCTATTTCTTCCTTTCTCCGTTTCTCTGTTTCATATCCCCCCTCCCCCTCGTCCAGAATCAAGTTTCCTTCCGTAAATATAAAATCAAAATCGCACGCAGAAGCCTAATGCCGCACACACGCACGCACGCACGCGCTGTCGCTGCGGCACGAGCGCCGTGATGAGGGCACAGAGGGAGAGGGGGGACCACCTCGGAGAAGAAGGAGGAGGGACGGATGAGAAGAGACGGGAGGGAGAGAGTGCGTGAACTAAGCGGCCGCTGCCCTGCATTTATTCGATCCGCTCCGGAAGAAGTCGAAGCTAAAGCGGTTAATTACGACCCGTGTACATATACATTTATAAGTCACGCGAAGCTGTTCGATGCAGAGAGAGAGAGAGAGAGAGAGAGAGAGAGAGAGGTATCTGACATTTATTCTTACTTCCACCAAGACCTCACAGAAGCAAAATAGATTCGTGTGGCCGGCCTCGTGATCCTTAGCGCATACGCTAAAATGTCATGATGAAATGTTATTCTTCAGCTACTATGGATTGTTGCACGCACGCCACTCACTATTTTGCCTTCTTATGAATGTGACACAAAGTTCCTGCTAACACCAATTTTCACTCGTTTTTTGGGTATGAGATTTGTTTGAAACATTGTTTAATTTCCATGCAGCTGGGCGGGTTGGCCGTGCTCGGCGTCGGAGTGTGGACCATATCGGACCACCTGGCGTACGCACCGCTACTCAGCACCGTCACCTACGCCGAGTGCGCCTGGGTGCTCGCCCTCGCCGGCGTCCTGGTCGTGGTCACCGCCGTCCTGGGCTGCGTGGGTGTCTGGCGCCGGAACCGCTGCCTCCTGCTGGGGGTGAGTCTGTCGAGGAAAATCCAGCACTTGTTCTTCTTGGGGATCGTCTAGAATGTTTAGCGTCTCTCAGATGCATGCTATCATTTGGCAAATTATGAGAGGTCGGCGCCTGCGATACTACGGGTAGGCCACCCCGCAGTACACGTAAGCACTACAGGCAAGATTTTGCCTACCTACAAGGCGCTATAAGACCTTTGCGTTGGCTGTGCAGCAGATGACGGTCGCCCTTTTTGTGAAGGAACGAGTTTATTCCGCGGTTTATTCCTTGATAAATTAATTTTGTGTTGTACCTCATACTTCCCCCCCTTGTTTTGTTGGGTTTTTTTTGTTTGTTTTTAACAACGAATATAAGATCCTGAATCTAAGGGTGTATGGTTTTACACACAGACAGGGGACCCCATTTTTTCCTCAAACTTTCTTACTACATGGCTCAGCGTACCAAAGACTATCCATACAACAGCAACAACAAAAAAAAAGACGTATGCACAGCCCATCAACGGCCTGGGGCCCTCCCCCACACGGGGCTGGTCTTCCACCACGCCTGTGTGCTTACCGACGGAGAAAGAGAATGCCAAAGGAAGGGGATGACCCCCTCCCCTCCCTTTACGCCCGGCTGCCCCCTCCCCCCTCTAGACAGGAGGGGGAGCGAAACAAAGAAAACTAATCAGAACGACACGAAAGAGCGAGTGAGGTGGACAACGATAAAGGACCGGGGACAGGGGCGGTGATTATACCCGGGGTGACAAGGATGTCTGGGGGAGGGAGGGGGGGGGATCCCGACGCATTGTTCTGCCGCTGTTCGTCCGGCCGCCGGGGAGGTAGGCCACCCATTTGACGCACCCCTCCCCCTGTTCCTCGTTGCAGTACACGTTCCTGCTCCTGCTCATCTTTCTCCTGGAGGCCATGGTGGGGGTGCTGGCGTACGTCTACAAGGAGAACGTGGAGACGGAGCTCGCCGTCAACCTCAACAGGACCTTCATGGACTTCTACAGCGTGGATGCGGCCAAGACGGAGGCCATCGACCGCATGCAGAGAGAGGTAAGGGGTCGGAGCCGTGGCATGCTGGTATGGTCTGACTGTCGCTGGCGTGAAGACCCGCTAACGCTTCAGTGGAGTCCGATCCGGACGCTTTACAAGTATACCTACAGGTACCCACAGGAGGTAGCCCCCGCGAGCCCGCATTGTGTTAGCCGCCCAGCACCGCACCGCTGCAGCTCGAGTTTACACCTCCTATCATCCTGACGCCATATTCTCCTTGTGCTTCAGTACAAGTGCTGCGGCGCCCAGACGTATGAGGAGTGGCGGCTCTCGGCCTGGATGAAGAGCTCGGCTAGAGACAAGCGCTCCAAGGTGCCCAACAGCTGCTGCAAGACGGAGACGTCCTCGAGCGGCGCGCCGTGCGGCGCCTCGGACCACCCCAGCAACATCCCGCACACGGTGAGCGCGCGCCCCCACTTGCTTTCCCCACCATTAAAACTACAATGTTTTATAAACGGAAACTTTCTAGTGGAAACAAGAAAACTTTCATTGAAAATTTTCACTCACATTTTAGTGTGTTTTTTGTTGTTGTTTTTTTTTTTTCAAATTTAAGACAAATTGTATCATGGATGAAAATCATGAAAAGTTACATGTGTTCGTCTATTTTTTCTGTTTACAAATTACCAGCCCCCTTTTCTCTTCCTGTGTGTACTTAGTGTGCTAATTGCTCCCTCCTTACCCCCTCCTGCCTCCAGGGCTGCTTCCACCGGCTGCTAGAGGAGCTGCGGCGGCAGCTCGAGGTGCTGGGCGCGGTGGGGCTTGGGCTGAGCGTCATCCAGGTGTTCGGCATGCTGCTGTCGTGCGCGCTCTACATCAAGCTGCGCGGGCTGGTGGGCGGCGCCGGCGACTGATGGCGGGGGGCGGGTGGCCGGGGCGACATGCTGCTCACGGCGCGCTCGCCCGCCACGCCCGCCCTCGCCGCCCTGGTGCCGTCCTCGTCCGAGTCTGACACGACCGAGTCGACGAGCACCATGTCGGAGCAGCCGACGCCCACCATGCGGACGCTGCGGCCTCGCACGCCCACCGTGGCCTGCCACGCCAATTGGTACGGCGTGGACACCTAGCAGTGGAGCCCGGGGGCGGCGCCGCCCCCGGCCAGCCCGCAGGGCCCCCCGCAGCGCCGCCGCTCGCTGGGTGGCACGCCGCCCCCGCCGCCGCCGCCCATGCCCGCCCCCACGCCGCCCGGATGGCCTGGCTCCGACGTGCTGCTGTGGCCGGGAGGCGCCGGCAGCTCCGACTTCGACGACCTGCACGCGCAGCTCGGCCACCGGATGACGTCGTCGGCGTCCTCCAGCCCTGTGCGTGGCTACGCCGGCCACCAGGGCTACGCGAGCTACGCGCCCAGCACGAGACGGGCCTCGCCGCCGCGACCCCCGGCCATGCCGCCCCCGGTGCCCTCCGCCGCCCCCGCCGCGCACGGCCGCCCGCCCCCGAGCCCGCGCCGGCCCTCCGTGACACAGCACTACCCCTGGCCGCCGACCTCCGCGTCGCCGTCCCCGCGCCACCACCCGCGTCAGCGCCACTCGCCCCGCCAGTCGCCACCCCCGCCCCAGGGCGCCGCCGGCCCGCTCACGGGCGCGTACCGGCCCTGCGGCCAGGCGCCCGCCACCCGCGCCCCAGGCGACTCCATGTGCACCACGGCCTGAGGGAGCACAAAACTCAACGTATATTCTAGTCAAGAAAGGCTCCTGTACTTATTACGCCAGAGAACTGATACTGAGGTCTGAAAGGAGGTTGATCTAATCTCATACTGTAATTAGACTGTTTTGCTTATTGTGTATTTGTACCAGCAGCAAAACCATCAGACATTTTTGGGTCGATGAAGTGTACAGTGGGGAACTAGTTTATATGGAAAAAGTTAATTTGCATGTGTAGTGATGTATGTACTGCCACACCAAATGCAGTATCTAAAACAAGCCAAGGGACAAAGGGACGTGTTTCTTGTGTTCTCCTTTGTGAGGATTTAGAATCTTTTTGTCTCAATTTATGATTGTAATTTTCAATTGTCACCACAAAAACAAACTAGATTATGGCTTTTTGTCGCAAACCAAACACTGTATTTTACCAGAAATAATTGAGGTAAAAAGTATTTAGCCTGGGTATTTTTATTGTTGAAAGTAAAGTATTATTTCCCAAGTCCCTCCAGATTTCATTTAGTGGAATGACCACAAACTCAATTTCAAATGGTGCCAAATATTGTTTCCATGCCGATCAGGATATCACTGTGCTAAATAATGCATTTACTGCTCATGTAATGAACTGTACATGCTTTTTATGAGCTGAAATTTGTATAAAAATTGTATAAATACACACAATTGTTTTTGTAAGTTTCCTCTCCATCTATGAATGGTCCCTGTGGACCATTGGCAAACCAGGCCACGGAGAAACTCGAGTGGTTTAGCTAACACAGGAAGAATAATAGTGAGTAGATCATAACAGTCCCTGATGGGTGAAGCTCTTACCCACACTACCGAGATGATCTAACGGCGACCAATCAGGAACGTTTGTGCTCTACCCGTCATTCTTCCTCCTCTGTTTGCTCAACCACACTATTTTGTTCTTACTTGTGTATAATGTGTTTTTAAGTATACCGCCCCCCAAAACAAGCAAACGAAATAACTTCACACACGAAATACATCAATAGAAACCATAGAAACAAAAAACTACCCCTAACCACCCCTGCCCCTCTCCCAAACAGAAATTGTTGGAGCTATGAAACAAACAGAATGTGTCCATGGAACCTCCTTACCTTTACATTATAATAGAGTGGCCAGCCAGCGCCCCTTCATACCCGTCGTCCCGCTCGGCTTAGTCACGCAGCACGTGGCAGAGGTGCAAAATTGGTGCAGCGCAAAAGAGAAGGTGTGCTCCCTAACACTATTTAGTTGTCCCGTGGCGACGCTGATGATAGCGCCTGCAACGCGTTGGGTAGGCCAGCCCGCCAAGCAGTTGTGTGGAGGCGGCGGCCTGCCTTGAGGTACATCGGGCGTCTGAGAGG
>NW_026267243.1:329904-334837 GCF_000697945.3 Frankliniella occidentalis
GTCAGGTTGCACGCCTCGGCCGTGAGCAGAGTGAGGGCCTGGACGACCTGCTCGCCCCGGCAGAGATCCTGCAGGTCCTCTAGCCGGTCTGCCGCATGCCGCAGCACGCCCTGCAGGTGGCGCTGCAGTGCTCTCTTGTTGGGCTGGACGTCGTGCTCGTGCTCGCCCCCCCCAGCACGCGGGCGCGGCAGCCGCACGGCACTCCGAGCACCATCCGCGGTGGGCCCGCCGTGTCGCAAGCACCTGTATTGAGTACCCATGCCACAACCACGGGCTACACTGACTCAACACGGATCGTCCAGAAAGTACATCCGTTTTTCTCAGATTAATTCGGCAATTTGCGGGAGCTCGGCGCCTGCGACATTCCGGGTGGGCCACCCCGCAGTACACGCATGCATCGCAGGCGATATGTTGCCTACGTGCAAGGCGCTATGATAGCCAACAGTGGCGCAACTTAACAGTTTTGCAACGGCGAATGACGGACGTACTTTCTGGAAGAAACCAAGCTGCTCACCTGCTGTTGTTGTCTTGTTGCTCGATCAGTCGCAGGAGGGTGAAGTTATTGGTCGGGCAGAGAGCCCGGGGGAACATTGAAGACCTGGGAATAAGTTTGTAGCGAAGGGTGAGACTACTGTGTCATATAGTATTGTGTTATCGCTCTAGTATATGCCCTGCAGAAACAATATTCCGTTGAGCACACCATCTTTATGAGTGTCCTTTAGAATAAGAGAGAACTGGGGGGAGGGGAACAATAAGCTATTTCAGAGAAATGGGAAAGAAGAACAGCACGAATAACAAGGTGGCCCGTGATTCGTCGCCCGGTTTCCCCCCTCCAACTGAGCGACGAATCACAGGCCTCCTTGTTATTCGTGCTGTTCTTCTCCATTTCTCTGAAATAGCTTATTTAAAGGCATAGGTTAGAGTTACGTGGTGTTTCACATCGACTTACCTGTTCAATTAAAAAGAAAACAAACTCTTCACAAAGCCACATACGTGGTTTGGATTTCCGACGCCACGTGAGCGTTAACGAAGGTAAGAGAACCGACTGACACAGCGGTGTTGTTGTTGAAAAGATAGCTAGCGCAGCGACCTAACGAAATCTTACATTGGCATGTGGGGCGGGGTAGTCACCTTCACCGCGCAAAGTATCTCCAGCAGTCAGGCACTACTCCCTGCCTTTGTTGATTCCACACCGTGTTTTCCTAACTCCGTCCTTTTCGCACTCGTGGGGCTTTGCCAACAGGTGGGACAGAGACGGCATGACTGAAAACTGTGCGAAACATGAACAGCCGCCACCGCCATAACGGTACCGGTGTCCGGTTACAAGCGCTTGGTTTGCATATCAACAACAACTGGAGGATCCTCGTCTGCTGCCGGCTGAAGGCTGAAGGCTGATCATGTCAAGCACCAAGAAGATACATACAGATGACGAGACAATGGAAGCTATTGAGGTACTTTTATCATTGTTAAATGATTGTAATTGTCCTGTTAGCAATATTTATCAACAAGTAGTTTATATCACTTTGCAACGAGTCCATACATGCAATCTGGCATATGCTCCACTTTCACTTCCAAGATTATTCTTAAGTTTTGGTTTTCTTACTTTCACAGGAAGACAAGTGCCTAATCAACAGGCTGCCAGATGAGATCATGGTCCTTTTCTTGAAGAAGATTGACATGGATCATCTGCTAAATGAGGTGCCGAGAGTCTGCAGCAGGTGGAGCAGGCTAGCCCAAGATAAGTATGTTTGGAAGGGAAGGGGCCTGATCTTTGATGAGAAACAGAAGGACAACGAAACATACGTGAAGGAGTAAGTTATTTTGTGTGTATTGTGACTGTATATTTGAATATCCAAAGTTTCAATGACTTATGCTTTAATTGTTTCTAAAATAGCTTTGTCAAAACATTGAATGAGGTGCCCTACCTTAGTTCCTTAAATTTATCTAAAGTTCCCGTGGAAGTTGTTGAGGCTGAAGAGGCCGCCAATGAAGATACATCGTCGTGGCCAACCACTAAAGTTATTAACAAGAAGGCTGGTGCCAACTTTCAACGAAACATAGGATTAGCCTCTCTTTGCTGTAATACTTACTTTGAGGGTATGTCAAGAGCATTATGCAATATTGTAACACATATGAAACAAGTTTACGAAAATGAGAGTAAATGTTTTACTTGTTAATAGGTCTTCTTGATCTTATCATTGCAAACAGAGAAACACTAAGTAGTGTGATGTTACATAATGTGGAGGTTGATAAAGTGGGCTCGTGGGATCAACTCGAAAATGTGAAAATTAAGCTTTCAGAGATAATGAAAGCATTAATAGATCTTCCTTGCCTGAAGCACCTCTCCCTGGAATTCAACGAGATATGGGAGTTTGGTGACATTGAACAGTGGTATGAGTAAGTAATCAATCAAATATTCTTGAACTATAGATATTATAGTTATGTGGATGTGAAATTATGGATCCTTTCCCTTTCTTCATCAGAGAATTGGACCACATAGTTTACTCTTCCCTGCTTCAAATGACTTCCCTGAAGAGCCTGGAGCTTATCCATGCCAAGCCCCTCATAAGGTCTGTACCCTCTCCTCCCCCTGGTTCATGGAAACTCAGTGCGCTAGAAATTGAGGGAGAGAGCTACTTCAACGATGATTTGGCTGCTCTAATGGTGTCTGCTGCCACTAGTACCCTCCAAGTTTTTAGGGCTGGGCACAACGGTGGCTTGAAGACAATGAAGGCCTTGAAACAATGCCAAAACCTTGAGAGTCTTAATCTACCTTGCTTAAAAAATCTTGAACATTTCAAAGACCTCAAGAAGGTTCACTCTCTTGAGTTATATTCGCTGGAGGTATGTGTAGTCACTAAAAGAGACATGCAGTATTGTATTGCATTACACTGGCCTAATTTTATTTTTTGACCATTTTCAGGAGCACTCAAATCCTAATAGTAGGGTTGATGAGCACTTTGTTTCAACAGCACCTCTACTGGGTAATTTGAAGAACTTTACCATCACAGCAACGTCAAATCCAGCAAATTATTGTAATCTAATGCAGGCCCTCATCAACAAATGCAAAGAGGTCCAAAAATTCTCTTTGTTGGAGTTCTATATATTTTTCCAAGAAAGCCCATTTGTTCGACTGGCACCATTGACTGTTAAATCCATTGTGGGTGGAGCCATGCCTAAATTATGCACGTTAGAGATAAAAAGTTACGGATGTGGAGACAGTAAGGCAGTGTGGGAGGAACCATTGAAACAATTGAAAGAAAAACGGCCCGCCTTAACTGTGCTGTTTTGAGTTTTGATCCTTTTCATTTAACACGTTCAGTGCGGCGTGACCCACACCGTGGGTCACAATAACATAGGATTGCCTACCCCCGCCGCACTCAACGTGTTAAAGGAATAAAGTATTTTATGCTTGATGGACCATTAGACTTTTGTGTTATGTATGTTGTGTACTTTTGTATCCTGACTTAATCTCTCTCCTGTCTACAATTTGCAAATAAAGTTGTGTTTTGCGTTCTGTTCATCGAAGTTCATATTTCCTATTTCCCTCTATTTCTGATTTCCTGCCCTCACCTCCCTTACCCCTTACCCCTTACCTCCCTCCCCCTCCTCCCCCTCCTCCCCTTTTCCCTTCCTCCACTACCGGCGGAGAGCGGTAAAACCAAGAAACGATTGTCCTTCAGAATACCGGCAGAACACACTGAACGCAAGAAAATCTTGTACTTAGTGTTTTCAGTGTATCTTTCCCATCAAAATTTGTCTTCTAATTTTGATATCAACTGTCATGTAAAGGATTTATGATGTGAGGTATTTTAAACTGCATGAGTACAGGTTATGGCACCTTGACAGTTTGTTGATGTAAACAAACATACACAAAGCACAAGCACAAGATGAAATCAGCATCAGACTTGCAAACGCCTGTGTTCAAGCAGCGTTATGAAAAGAAGGTCAATCGACAAGATGGGTAAATTGAGTTCTGTGCATATCCTTTCTTTTCCTTCTTCAATTTATTTATACATCATTAACTTATTAAAATTGGTTTCCTCTTGTATATAGCCTTCTTCTTAAAGTTCACCATACAACGCCAGGACCTACCGGAGACATTCGTCGAACTCGTTTCCTGTTGGCATCATTTAGTTCTTGTGATGATTTGCTTGCCCTAGCTGACCACCGTGGGAACTTATTCATTGTAGATCTTGGCAACTGCATGTAAGTGTACCATTCATCCACCTTAAGTAGATGTTTCATTCACCATTTTCAAATATCTCCATCTTTTCCTTGTTAGGTTCTGGCCTTTAGGAAAGGACTTTTCAGTCAGCCTCCTTTCATTTCACCCGCATAAAAAAGCTGAGCTGTTGGTTGGGAGCAAGGAACAAAATTTGCAAATTTTGAATGTGGGTGAGTGGAAATTTCCTCACTTCTTTGTTTCAACTGAAACTTGAAGTTTTCTCTTGATTCAATCACAATATACCTTATCCGCTCTCGGCATATGCATAGGCCATATAAGGACAAAAAGAAAAGAAATCAGCACTAGAACCTTGTTAGAATCTTGTACTTCAACAGCGTGTCAGTTTTAAAACTGGTTCCGGTCCTGATTTCCAGTTTCCCTCTTCAGATGCTGAGAATTGAAAAGGTCTAATAATTCATGTACAATGTTAATTTTCAGAGACCAACCATCAGTTTGGTTCCCTTATTGGACATACTGAACCTCCCACTCAAGTTTCATTTAGCTCTGATGGAAACTTTTGTCTCTCTGTCGCAAGTTGTGAGGGATTCATCTGGGATCTAAGGACCCTCACGCAAGCTCATCGACTGAACTTGCAGCATGGCATGACAATAAAGCAGGTTTGTTAATACCAGTATTAAATCTTCAAAAAGGCACCTGTTTTGCTATTGCTGATGCTTATTTGTCTGAATTTATTTATTTATTTAT
>NW_026267243.1:337317-341203 GCF_000697945.3 Frankliniella occidentalis
GTTGGGGGTGGGGGCTCACGGGGGGAGTGATTCACATGAGGGCAATGACGACAATAACCGACCGCTGACATTGATGATGATGGATGCCGAGCGGAGGGCCCGGCCGGGGAGCAGGGGGTACCACGGGGGCGGCGGCCTTCCGGTCCGCGGCCCGCGGCGGCGGCTGCGCGACAGCGGCTGTGCTGCTGCTGGGAGCTGAACGGCGGGGAGCTCCCCGCAGCACGACGCCGTCGCCGATCGGCCGGTGTAGTACGTGTCGTGTCGTCGTGATCATTCGCCCGGGGGCCCCCGCCCTGGAGGACTACAGCAGCGGTGACCCCGCGGGCCTCACACGCGTCGAGTGTTCGCCCGGACGCGCCGCGCATCGCCTCCGGCGAGCTTTTTACACTCCCTCCCCCACCCACCTCCTTCCATCCCCCTCGGCCCTCGGATCCTACAGGGACCCCGACCACGACCACCACACCACACGTTCCCCGGGGCATGCGGCCACACACACACACACACTCACAGCAGGCCAGTTAGTTAGCGTCGTGTCGGGTGCAGCTCCCGGCCGGCCGCGCTACCGAGTGCAGCAGTCGGGGAGCGAGAGGGAGAGTGCAGTGAGGTGAGGGGAGTGGTTGCACTGCCGCCCCCCGCCGCCCCCGCTCCGGCGGGTGCTGAGAGCCGTCGCCACGGCAACGCCCGTCACATCCTCCCACACCGCCCGCACCGCCCGCCCGGGGTGGTGCCGGCGCCGGCGTCGGCCCCGTCGGCCCCGTCGGCCCAGCAGAACAGACACAGATTTATTCGCGTTTGCGGTTGTGTCCGGGAGCGAGGCGTGAGGCGGGGGGTAGAGAGTGATGCGTCGGCCGGCAGTGCAGATTGCTCGGATAGCTGACAGATCGTCAAGCCCGCGTGCTCGCGCCCCGCACCAACCACACGCCCGCAAATGACAAATTTTGTTGCGGTTCAGCCGCGTACATCGCGTTCGTCGTAACACGTAATGATGCAGGAAGAAATCGGTCGACCCCCCGCGGCCGAGGGTTCCAGGAGGTGGACCGTGGCCCGCGACAACCCCCCCCCCCCCCCCCCTCCCCCCTCGCTTCGCCAATCCCAATCACGCAGCACGCAGTTATGGCCTGGTCAACAACGACAAACTCTTTCTTTGACTTTTACTTCATTCAAACTTTTAGATTTACCGTGTGGTCCGAGGTGTGGTCTGATTATCATTGATTATTTAAAAGGCTCGCGGCAACCGCGGCCGAAGTGCCGCGAACCACGCACCACTGCACCCTTCTGCTGCCGCGCTCACAGCGGAACATGAAAGGGGAAATGTTTAAGAGGTGCCGGAGCCGAGGTTCGCCTTGTCATCGCAAAGAGCTACCCTCGCTCGAGAAGGATACCACGTTCCCTTGAAAGTATCTCCTAAAAGCAGCGTCATAGGCCAGCGTAAACTTCCGCAACAAAGTTATTTAAAGGGAGACAAATATCCCACTCCTCCTCACCACCTTTCGCACCGAAAAAATATACGCACATTAAGTCCCCTTAGGGTAAGAGCTGGCGCCTGCTGTGGAAAAAATAACGCCGGCACAGGTTTATCGGTGGGAGGGGAGAGAAGGTGGAGGCAGAACGAGAGCGTGGGGCGGAGAGTTAGGAGGAGAACCAGCCGTTATGGATGGATTGTGAAATCATGCACTCACGTGCATTCATCTGTTTCGATACCCCGCGGCTGTGAGGGGGAAAAAATATATTCGGAAAATGCATTGCTCTCACTCTCTCCACCTCCGACCGCACCCCCTCTCTCCTGGCCAGCAGGCAGGTAGTGAGGGAGAGGTAGGGGACCGCGGACGAAACTTGGCGCTCGAATAATTGCGTATGCATGTTCCCTGGTGTAGCGAGCACATTGCACAGCGCACGCCAACGGTCCGCACTCGTTTCCGGTTTCGCGGCGGACACGAAGATGGGTTGCACCGAGTTGACTCTCACCTCTCACCGAGGCGTTTCTAACCTCCTTACATACATTTTTTGTGTCTTTTCTGTTTGGGCCAAAATGGTCATAAGCTCCGAGAGAAAGTAGCGAGGGTTCCATCACTCAGAGTTTTACATGATGGAATATCTGGAACACTTTTGGAACATCTAGACTTTTTTTTTGGAATATGCTGGAATATTCTTGGAATATCTGGAAAAATGTTGGTGGAATATCTAGAAAACTTTATTCTGGAACGGCAGGAGTATTTTAGGAATATCTGGAATATTTTTGGAATATTTTACGATGTGTACATGGAATTTCCAAGTGATCCAACCCTCGGAAAGAAGTGACCAATTTAATTTGAGGCGATACATTTTGTAGTGGAACACATGGAACCCGTCGTAAATTTCATCTCGATATAACTGCGCGTGAAGGTCGGGTAGCGTGAGTTTAGCACCGCTCAACCTGGCTCAACCTTTCTTGTCACCGGTAACCGGTCCAGCCCACACAGCAGACGCACACGCAGCGTAAAGATAAAGAAAGTCGCAAGGGAGGAGGGAGGTGGAGTCGGAGGTCGGAGCTGCAGCGGACAGCACCAGACAGCACCGCACGGCCCGCCGCCCGCCGCCCGCCGGTCCGCAGTCCGGCTGGCACTGCCAGGTCAAGTGGCAGGCAGAGACACGAGGAGACAGGCATATCGGCCGTGCCGCCGTCTTTGCGGAGGAAGACTTTACGACTGTGTTGTGTTGCGACCGAGGAAAAACACAGTGAGCAACAGACAACCAAAGCCGGTATAGGAAGAGACTCGGAAGAGACGTTTACGTTAGTGACAAGACTTCACCCGTACGTCTACCGTCGGAGACAGAACGCGAAAGTGAGGTTAGAAACGGCTGGAACCACCGGACCCGTGCAGATCACCGTGCCCATCCGGCATCTTTAACTTCATTTCTCAAGACCCAAATACAGTCATGGTAAGTCTCTCATTATATTTGTTTACGCTGCGTACGTTGATGTTTCTGGTCCGGTCGTACCCCAACCTTAGTTCTTAAAGTATACCCTTTCCTTCACCCCCCCTCCCCCACTACACTCACAACTCTCTCCCCGTCGCCATAGTCCGTTTTATGGAATTTGTGCGTGATGGATGTAAACTTCCATATTTCAAGCGTCATTAACTTATCGTTAACGATGCCGGCACAGATACTTCGCGAACGGGATGAGGATTTATGATAGGGCAGCGCCGCCGCTCGGGGGGTTCATCACTTCCAGAGAGGGGCCCAAACATTAGCGCGGCTGACGACAATTCCGACGGGCAGCAGGCCATCAATTTCGGAAAAGTGATATGTCCGTCGGGGGTCGCGGAGGTGATCCGCGCATTGAAAAGGTCATTTGGACGCCGCCGCCGCTGGCCGTTGTGACCGGGGCGGCGGGTTCAGCAGTAAATGGGAAAGCTGCGATCTGCGATTTATCACGACGTATTCTTTATAGTGCGCTTGCTGACGGGCGGCTCTTTGTTTCTCATACCGCGCGTGGGACGGGACGGACCTCGGACCTTCCGGTGGGGTGCTGCCCGTCCCTGAAGCTCCTGTGCCGCCCCCCCCCCCCCCGTATTAAGATATTTGCGACCTATCGGCGAGCTAGAGTGGGAGTAGAGAGGATGAGAGAAGGGTGGCCGGCGCGGCCAGGATAGTGAGCTCCGCCTTGAGGGTGGGACCGTCGCGGTGCCCTCGGCCCTCGATCTCTGGGCCCGACCCCGGCGCGCGCGCGGGTGCTGCTCCCGCCAAATGATGGCCCTTCCACACCGGCCGCGCCTCGGACCATCTATATATTCGGCACAATCATTACTTCCTTGACGGCGCGGGGGCAGGACAGGGGAGGACGACGACGAAGCGGGCAGGAGGATGGAGGGAAGGAGGAGGAGGAGGAGGAGGAGGAGGAGGA
>NW_026267243.1:341253-352566 GCF_000697945.3 Frankliniella occidentalis
TTATTTTAGGCTGTGTTTATGCCTGTATCTGACAACATCCTTGCCTGCTTCCAAGATGATGCTATCCATATTTGGGCCTTCCAATCGTTTCAATGTGTTAAACAAATAGTTCCAGATTCATGGAAAGGACACAGCATACAAAGCATAGCATTTACCAGGTATCTTTGAATTTTCACCAAATGTATCCATACCGGGAAAAAAACTACAATTAGTTCTAGAAAAGGAAAACAATTACTCTGTTTAGGAATGGGCGTGCCATGGTTCTTGGGGGAGTCTCCCAGCAGTTAGTCATCTTTGCAGTTGACGACTGGGATGCCCAGGAAGTTCTTAGGCTTCCAGACTACGTCTCAGAAGTGAAACACCTAGAATTCCTACCTCAGGCCTTTGACTCTGGTGCAAACCAAGTGAGTACTATGCCCACACATGTTTATACCCTTGTAATTCAGTTTCTAACTACTCATTGTTTTTAATCCTTTGAACATTTCTTTATTTTGCTTTTAGATCCTTATGGCCTTGACTGACTCTGGCTCCATACTGCTTGTAGATGTTGCTAGAAATAATGTCACAAAGTCAAAGACTGAAAACAATATAAGTAAGTTGTGCTGGTACTGTTTAGTCATACTCTAAGTCGAAACCTCCTCTTCATTAACTAGAAGAAAAACCAATATTTTCTTCTTTATGTTGTCAGGTAGTTTTACTTGCAGTCTGTCTGGAAAATATGTTGTCTGCAATACATCATTCGGGGAAGCTAAAATATTTAGTGGTACTCAGTTCCTAACAAGCACAATGAATTGTGTTGACCAGGAGAGCTGTATCCCTGATGATGAAGAGAAACCTATTGAAATTTCTGCTAACCCAGAACAGAAGTTTCAACCCAAGAAAGTGACATTGAAAAAAAAAACAAAAGTTAGAAAAAAAATTTCTGAAGTGAACCAACAGGTCTTTAAAATATTTAAAATGCACATAAGTTTTCAGTTACATCATTTTTATTGTGTTATATTTTTAAAGTTGGGTCTGTATCATGTTTCTCTTTCACTAGATAGAAGCACTTCTTGATGTAAATCGCCTAAGACCCATTTTGAAAGAATACTTGAGCTACCCAGATCAATACCGATGTCTCATTTGGCGATCCATCCTCCAGCTTCCTGGCAACAAAGAGCCGTGGAAAAGCCTTTCAGAGAAACCACTCCATCCATCTGCTCAAGTTTTATCTGAAAAGAACCCAATTCAAAACAAAGTTGTATTGAGTTGTTTGCAAAAGTAATTAACAAAAAGCAGTATTAACAGAGGTTTTCATGTTTTTCTCAGATTCAAATTATTGTTATTTTTTATTTCCAGTGTTGTTAGCTGTTTGGCTCATTGGTCTCCTGTATTTGGAGAACTACCATATCTTCCACATTTTCTCTTCCCTTTTGTAAAGGTGTTCCATTCCGACAAATTCGTTTGCTTTGAGGTTGCAGCCACAATTATTGGTGAGAGAGTCTGAGATTATAACACTTTATTGATGTGTATTACCTCCTTTTGTTATTTCCGGTGTTCATTTGAACTTGATTGGTATGTTTGTAGTTAACTGGTGCCAGCACTGGTTTGAATATCTCACCTTCCCACCCATCAATATTCTTGGTATGATTGAGAACATTCTAGTGGAACATGATTCAGGCCTGGTTGATATATTTTCTCATGCTGGGATAACTACACGTCAGTATGCGTGGAGTCTTCTCTCAACGGCATTCTCTGAGGTCTGAATTACTGTTAATTTGCTCATATTTCCGTTTAGATGTAAGGATTAACAATTATAGCATTACTTTTGTTTTGTTTTGCTGCAGGTACTGTCATCTGCTCAGTGGATGCAGCTATGGGATAACATTATCTCAAACCCGCCAGAGTTTCTATTGTTTGCTGTTGTAGCCTATAATATCTGCTGTCGGGCCTCTCTGAAAACATGCTCCAAAAAGAAGGACTTTGAAGTAAATAGAAATTGCATTATGTAAACATTTACTTCGTAACAAAACAACCAAATCTCAAGAATTTAATGTAAACTTCTGTTCAGTTCTTTTTTAGGAATCAAAATCCCATTGACATGAGGTACTTCTTGAAAAAGAGTTATGAGTTAATGGAAACAACGCCAGAACAGTATCACCCCAAACAATATTTGAAGACATTTTCTCCATTGCCTAAAGGAAATTATCCTGTCTTCTCAGAATTTCCAAAATTCCTTGTCAATTACCAAGTAAGGGAAAGATCACTAAACACTACTAATTCCAACAATTTGGGGCCAGATTTTCACACGTTCCTTGTGGTTGTGCATCTTAGGGGTTGAAAAACAGCAAAATATGACCACATATTGGTCGCTCCGCAGGGAACGTGTGAAAACAGGTCCGAATAATCATGTTTTGACTTCTGTGTTAATGTCTTAGAAGGAGCAAAGGGATGCCATTCGACGAGAAGAAGAAAATATTCTTAAAGAACAACACTTGGTTATTTCTCAAAAACTGGCTCGAGAGGAAATATTGGCAAGAGAGAGAAAAGCGCGGATCCAAGAGACCCGTCTTCTTGGTATTTTTATCTTTTGCTTGGCCACTTGTTAGCTTTTCTGGAATGCTGTATTTCACGATTCAAACATCTATTGAAATTTGTTTGTCTGGTCTTAGATGCTGAGAAGGCTGCCAACGCAGCACTAAAGGCTGAAGAATCTAGACTACTTGAGAAAAGGCGACAACTAGCTGCATTTCGCCGAGAGTTACGTGCTCAGGAGGAAGAAACTCTGGCAACAGCTAGAGTGGAGGCCATGGAGCTTCAAGTTAAGCAGCGAACAGCAGAACTGGATCGCCTCCATCATCAACTGATTGAAAAGGTTAGGTTTGAATGAATCACCTCATTCAGTTAACTGAAAAGTTACCAGTAAACATAATTTTCTATTTAATTCCAGGCTCAACAGTCTGGTATTGATAGGGAGGGTCTTAACGAAGAAATGCATGAGCAATTCAGTAGATTAAATGCAAAGAAACAAGACATAAAACAGCATTTTGAAGACTATAATCTACGCCAAATGGCAAAGCCTTTCATTGATAATATTGTTTCAAGTGACGAGCTCTTACATCTTAAGCAGCAGCAACAGCTTTTAAGTGAAGAAATTCAGAAGGTTTGATAATATTTTCTCTCTCTATTTGAACTGCCCTCATGAAATTTGAACATGATTTTGATCTGTACATGAACACTTTCGTAGTTGCGGAAGGAGAGCAGTAATCAAGGAATTAAATCTGTGAATATTGATATGAAAATGACGGAGTTAGAAATTTTACAACAAAAGGTAGAAGTTGCCCTAGCTAGAAAAGCGTTTTATGAGCAGAATGTTCGGTTACATGCTGAAGATGGCCCCCAGGTTGGTATCATCAATATTCATGCAGAAGTTTTATATTGTTGAAATCTGGGTGTATTTTATCTTGTATATAATCTTAACAGGAAGCTAACAATACTGCAAAACTGAAAACGCTTGAAAATGAATTTAGAGAATTGTCTCAAAAATTGTCATCTGTTAGGAACCTTGGCAATCCTAATGCCAAGTAAGTGTTAATTATTTGCTCACACCTGTTATATATTTTAAGGAATCATAATGATTCTGTTAAACTCATAGTATTCTTTGAATTCCGTAGGTGTAAAAGTGAGAAAGCTGAGGGACGACTGTTGGATGTTAATAAACCTTTGATTTGTTTTGAGCCCTCCCAATCAGGTACATTTAAAATAATCTGCTTTTAATAATTTTGGTACTGTTAACTGGTGCAAATCTAATGCCTTCCATGACTATGCATCTTTCTACAATTTTTCTTTTCTGATTTATTTTCAGGAGCATCAGTCCCATTACGCAGTTCTGTTTATTATCAAAAGGAAAAATGTGCTGTTACTTCAGCTATGGAGCTAAGGAGAAGCCTTCTCAGCAATTGGAACACCTCTTCATAACAAGTTTTCATGTTCTTTCTCTGGAATCAATGTGATTTATCCACAAGTTCCACATTTTCAAAGTTTGATACGGTATTTTTAGTGTTTTGAAAACATTTATGTCCTCTTCATGTATGTATGAGTTGGTAGTATCTGGTTACACATTTAAACTGAAGTAGTCTGCGCTCAAGACATATATTGCAGTAAAAATAGTACATATGTACAATAAAATCCTTAGTAAGGTAAACATCATCACATGAGCTGTCTTATCTATTCACATAGTACGTACGGTAATATACTGTGCTTATGAATCTTTGAACAAGTGCCTTGTAATTTATTTATGAATGCTTGTATTTTATGAAGAAGTCCACATGTATTTGCATATTTAGATGACGGTTTTTCCACACAGTACAGTAGGTTTTTGATTGTAAATACTGTAAATAATTGTTCAATTTAATATCATTAAAAATGTACCAGTGTACCGGGTGTAACTTTGAATGCGCAGCAGTGTTGCGGGATTGCATACCCGCCAGGGCTTCAGGGGCCATGGCGCCTTACGGGTGAATTAGGTAGGCAAACCCGCAGCACTGCTGCGCATTCACAGTTACACCCGGTACAGTAATTCTGATGACACTCTGCAGATACATAATATTCTTCCGGTTTGAGACTAATTGTCAATCTCTTCTGTCTCTTTAAAAATGCTTCTATCGCCATTCCAAAAGTATGTACTCTGAAACATGATCATAGCCACAGTTCAAGGCAGCCATTAACTTCAGTTCATGATCTCTCTAAAATGTGCCTGTGTTATCAAAAAGTGGCATTATGTTCCCATAATCAAAGTAACTGGCAGTTAGTCTGATCTTACGCTAGGAGGACAAGTTTGTCACATTTCAACATCTGTCTATTCTGAAATTAGTAATTTTATAAGTGAAGATTTTCTCCTCAAGACATAATATCCTGTTATTTTTAATCTATTTTTAAATGAAAATTTTGTTCAATTTGAGGAGATACATTTTACCTGCAGGTTATACATTTTCTGTAGCTTCTCAATATTTTTTCTAGAGATGCTGGTTGCTGGTCCTTTAGAAAATAAGACTGAAAAATATTCAAACCTTTATAGGCAAAATCAAATTCTTCACATATTTTTTATTGATAATGATATTGGACCATATCCATTTTAGATGGGGAAATGTGTTAGTTATTTAATTCTTAAAGTAAGACCTTTTTAAAAATTTTATACAATGATGGGACGGTAATAGTAATAGAAACGCCAACCTAAATTTGAATGATCTCAAGAGTTGATGAAGTTGTCATGATTTGTGATGATGTTCTGAGCTCTATAACTTGATCTATTGTACAAATATTGTTTCTTGTTCAATCAAAAGGTAAAATGTTTACACATTTTAATATGTGAATGAGTTTATGTTGAGGAAGCAGAGTACATCTAGTACCTTAAATGATTTGTGATATGATGAAGGCTGTTGACATGACATAAAAAATGCAGTTGAAAAGTGAATATTATTTTTTCTCATTGGTCAGCGTAAGATTTAGATTACTTATCTTTAATTCACTTTGCTTGTGAATTTGTCATGTAACATCCCTTTAAGATTGGTAATGTGAACAAAAAAGTGTCCATGAAATAATAATTTTAGAAAAAATTATTCTTTATCATATTGCATGTCACAGATGCAGATGCTGCTGTTCGGGTAATAATTCTGGGGCACCTTATAAATACGGAGCAGAGTTAGGAGAATATGTCAGTCACGGTGGTGAAGTAAAATTCTAACTAAGTCCAGACTCTGCCCTGCCATTGTCCTCACAATCTGAGAACAAATTTAGAGCATATCTCAAAATCTATATAACTCCAATAAAATAAAAATACTGTAATTCATGTTGATAATATCAGTTAACAAGTTCATATATTTGGTATTGTAAAGTATCAATGTCCTTAATAATTGTGCTTGATAGCCTTAAACAGAAGTCATCGCTAGGCCGATTCCCCTTAACGCTCTAATAAATTCGAGGATTACATTCCTCGAGAACAGCCCTTTATGATACAAGTCAAAGCAGTGGCTTGTAAAGAGCTCTGCTTCATAATAATAAAAAATATTATCCTAGACAAGGTAATATGGTACTTTAGGACAAGTCCCGCTCCGCCCCGGCGGTGTACAGACGCGAGATGGAGCCGGGGGGTTCCCGCGGGGTCGGGGCGGGGCGGCGCGGGACAAGGTCCAGTAAGCACCTGCCCGAGTACGAGCAGCCAGGCCAGCCAGCGTATGATGTGTGGAAGTCCGTCGGGGCTTGTCCCGGGGCACCACCACCCCGCGCCACCCCCGCGCCACCCCCGCGCCGCCCCCGCGAGCTCACAGCCAGCCGGCGGACACGTTGTGGCCGCTGACCGGCTGGATCCCCGGCGGCAGGTTGGGCAGCGTGGCCACTAGGCCGTTGCGGTTCTTGTACCAGCGCTCCCCGTTGGGGCTCGGGGGCTCCGCCGGGCTGGGCACCTGCCCCTGGACAGCGCCCGCACTGCCCACCCCCGCCGCCCCCGGGGTCCCCGCCACCCCCGAGGGACCCGCCCCCGACGGGCCCGCCCCCGGGGGCGTGATGGTTGCCGCGCCGCCGGCCGCCTCCGACAGCAGCAGCGTGTCCCGGCTGCCCGACTCCTCCGTGGTGGACGGTGTGAGTGGCAGGTGGTGGTGGTGGTGGTGCAGCTGCTGCAGGTGCTCGATGACCCGCGCCTCCGCCTCCTGCAGCTGCTGCTGGCGCGGGCGGGGCCGCGCGCGCGCCTCCGGCACGTCCTCCGGAGTGCGCGCGGGCACGCTGGACGCGCGCTGCAGCGCCTGCAAGACCACAAGGACTTCACTAAAAGTTCAAGCGCACAAAACTTTTATGGATATTATTTTTATCTGATTTTTAAACTGATCTTTTATTTGATATTTTCATTGTCCTTTTTATGATTACTTTCTTTTTTTTCTTTCGATTTTTGAGTCTACACTGGTGGTTTTGGGTGCATAAGTACCCCTCGCCTACCTTCTTGGACGCGGCGCTCGCGGCCTGCTGCGAGGTGGAGGGCCCCTGCAGCGAGCCACCGAGGCCCTGCATGGCCAGGTCGTCGCCCTCGTTGTGCGAGGTGGTCTGCACGGCGTGGCTGCCGCGCGAGGCCGAGAACTTGTGCCGCTTGCGCTTGAGCGCGGCGAGCGCGTTGGCCAGCGGGTGGCCGTGGCCCAGCCCCTCGGCCGAGTCCGTGTCCGTGGCCTCCTCCGAGTTGGAGCGGTGCTGCGGGTGGCCGCGCTGCCGCGACCCGTTGCACACCGAGTCCTCGGAGCGGGACCGGCTGATGAGGCGGCCCACGCGCCCCGACTTGGCCGCCTCGATGAGCGTCCCCCAGCGCCGCTTGTGCGCGCCGCCCAGCGCCAGCCGCGATTTGCCCCTAAACAAGGACCGCACGCGCGTGACCCACTGGCCTCACTCACCAACTCTAGGCCGAAGGGTAATTCTCTATAAATTCAAGCGTTCTCCAATTTTTCTGTTTTTCATGATTTATTTTCTTATTTTCAAATTGAATTTTCCTTGATCCTTTCCTGATTTTTTTTTGGAGTGAGTACACTTATTTATTTTTTAGGGAAGTGCCCCCTACTTTATAGCCTTCCTTTTGGTGAGAAATAGTTGTCAGAACGAAATTGTTCTGTTGACATCGTTTTTGCGCTCTCGGCGGTCGGCGCTATTCCTACCGGCCACTCTCGCCGCACTCACCTCGGCGCGAGCCGCCCCATGGCGTCGGGGCCGGCGGCGTGCTGGCCGTGCCCGGAGCCCCGCCGGCCCACGCCCAGCACGCCCGAGATGGTGGAGCCGAAGAGCTCTGGACCCGCCAGCGCCCCGATGGCCCCCGCGCCGCCGCTGCCGCCGCCGCCGCCGCCGTTGTCCGCGCCGGCGCAGATGGGCTCGTCGGACTGGTCCGAGGTGAGGGGCATCTCGACGACGGGGGAGAGGTTCGGGCCACCGGACGAGGACGGCGGCGGTGCGATGTTGAAGCCCTTCATGAGCCGTCTCTCCTTCTGTCGGTTCTTCTTGCCGCCGGACCCTGCAACGCAACAGCCGCGAAATGCACTACACGTCGCTCACCAGCACGCGGCGCCACCTCCTCGTGGCCTCCACACCCGACACTGACCTCCGCCCGTCGACGACGAGGTGTGCGTGTTCATCCCCGAGTTCTTGAGGATCTCGATGAGCTCGCAGCGGAAGGCGGAGATGTCCTGCTTGATCTCGTTGACGTCGTCCTCCGTCACGCCCTGGGACTCGGCCTTGCGCTGCTCGACCGTCACGTACCGCCGCACCAGGTTGCGCATGATGCTCTGGTACCGGAAGTCCCTCTCACTTGCCTGCTTCACCTTGCGCTGCCGAGGCAGGTCCGAAACAAGAGTAACCAATGTTTTAAGGCAATTATGCTTCGAGCAACAAAGTTCGACTCTGGGCGCCGCGGAGCCCGCCTCCACCGCCTCTCCTACCCCAATCACCACCCTCCCCCCTCCCCATCTCCCACGTCCCTCCCCGGGCCGAGCTCAGAGTAGAGCCGCGGGGGCTTGAGCGGCTTAGCGCCTGACGCGGCCTCGATAGGCAACCCCCGGCACGCCCGTGCGCGGCGGGCTGGCGTGGCGCGGTGTGGCGGGCTGACGCGGCGGTGCGCGGTAGCGCGGTGCACCAGACCGTGCGCTAAACCGACAAGTGGTGTGCTCCCCGTGCCCCGGGCTGACAGTACTCCGGGTGTGCTCCAGACACTCCAGGCGTGCTTCAGGTAGGTACTCCTGGTGTACTACTCCGGATGTACTTCACGCACTCCGAGTGTACTCTAGATGTATTAAAAGTATACTCTGCGTACTCCACTCCGGATGTACCTCACGTACTCCTGGTATCCTCCGGGTGGACTTCCTGTCCTCCGGGTGTACTCCCTGTCCTCTGGGCGGGCTCCTCCTGCGTCCCTCCCTAAAAGATTCAAGTCGTGGCACTCACCCGGATGGTGCGCATGTGTTCCTTCTTGGCGGCCCGCGAGTGACCGCACAGCTTTCGGTGGAGCCAGCGGCAGATGTAGAAGATGCTCTTGGGCGTGGGGATGACGTTGAACGGGGGCGGCACCGTGCCGCCCTCCTCGAAGTAGGAGATCCACAGCTTGCTGCGGGCGAACTTCCACTCCGTGTCGGCGCGTTCCTGGTGGGCAACGAGAACACACGGATATCGCTATGGCTTACTGCGGTTCTTCAACCCCCACCCCGTCCTGGCGGGCTTCCCACTGACCGAGATGAGCTGGTACGAGTGGTTCATGGTGGCGATGAGCAGGTTGAGCAGGACCACGATGTTGATGACGGAGTACGTGCCGAACATGAGCATGCCCCAGAAGCGCGTGAAGCTCTTGATGCCCGCCAGCTCGAAGTTGTCCAGGTCCACCAGGCCGAACACGGCCCAGAAGAGCGTTTGGATCGTCTCGAACAGGCTGGATGTTTGGAACGTGACGAATTGATTGATTGCATCGGATCGTTAATGACTGTATGGTTGATGATTGATGGATTGAGCACTTACTTGGCGAACCTCCTCCAGACGACGCATGCGTCGCGGTCGGGCGGGTGCGTGGAGTTGCCCAGACCAGTTTGCTGGGCCGGTTGGTTCTTATTGCAGATTTGCTTCTCCATGTCGGCGTAGTACCACAGCAGCTGGTTCAAACCTACGGGACGAAACAAATCAAACATCACGTTTGCCTCCGTCTTGAAGGGGAAATGTTAGGGGTGTCACCCCACACACACACTCTGCGGCCTCGTGTTTCAATCAAGCGGTGCGCGCGCGTTCGACTCCCACACGAGGCGGAGTTGTTGGCCGGCGGCCAGGCCTCAGGCCCCAGGCCCCAGGCCGGCGCGGGCGAGACTGCAGGAAGGCCGTTAAAGTTAAAAGCACTCTGCGCTCACCGCACGAGAAGGCGAACAGCACCAGCACGTAGAGGAAGAAGAACTTCATGATGTCCATCACCATCCGGCTGAGCGACACTTGGAGCGGCCCCAGGTAAGGGTTCACGGAGAAGATGTACACCAGCTTGAGCGAGCTGCAACACAGAGAGTCGGTGTGAGGCGTGGGTGATTTTGTTGTAGCACGTGCGCAGCATTTATTAGAGGGGGGAAGAAGTGATTGTGCCACTCGGAGCTATCGCATTTGGTTTACCCACCTGAAAATGTTGGCCGCAGAAAACAGTCCTTCGGAGATGAGCATGGGGTCCCACGTGTCCCACTGCTCGCGGGGCAGGTCCACCATCTCGCCCGACAGCTCCTTCTCCTTCTGGACCTGGTAGTAGGCCACCACGCGGAGCGCCACCGTCGCGACGTACAGCGAGTTGGTGACGAAGTCTATCACGTTCCACATGTCGTTGGCGTACTCTTCCAGCCCGACGTCCCACAACTGTTTGACTTCGCTCCATATCAGACCTGATGCAAAACAATGGACATCAACCAATGGTTTACTACATTAAAAAAAAATTGTTTTCAAAACATAGAGGTGCGTATCCTACTCACCCAGCACCCAGGCCAGTATCAGACACTCGACCACGGTGGGCGGCGAGCCCCGCTTGGTCGTCACGTCGTGGTTGTCGTCCGAGATGAGGGGGTCGGCGCCGAAGAGCCATTCGGATATCACAGATTCAATGCGTTGGGAAGCTAGGATAAGTAAAACTGGAAAAAAGAAAACGGAATCGAAGGCGACACCTCGTTATTGACGGCGGCTGAGTCGGGCGCGGAGAGTGGAGTGCAAGTAGTTGTATACAGGAGAAGTATGTTGACGAGAAATTTAATTTAATTTCGGCGCAAGGCGCACGCTCTGCACTCACAAAGGAAGGTAAAGTAGGAAGCGGCGTGGCAGAGGAACTTGATGAAGGGCTTGCGCAGCGTCTGGCCCACGCCCGAGTGCGGCGCGATCACGTACACCGTGGAGAAGAGCGGGAACATGGCGCCGATGCGGATGATCTCCAGCGCCTGCAGCACCATGTTCTTGCGCCGGAAGCCGGGCAGGCCCTCGTACCAGATGGAGGCGAGCAGCTGCTGGACGTTCGGGTGCGCCACGAACTGAGGGAGATAGAGAAGTGTTTAAACGCGCGCACTGCTTTGGTTAGCGCGGCCGCAGCGAACGGTTGATATGGAAGGGGAGGGAACGGGGAACGGGAGAGATGGGGAAGAAGACCCATTTGTCTGCGGAAGAGTGCCGGGGTGCTCTCCCAGGCTGTGCCTGTGCGGTCTCCCCAGGGGAGGAGGGGGCCGGCTCGGCGTGGCATGTGGGGTGTCGCAGATCAAGACGGATGAAAGGCCGGGAGCGAGAGAGAGGGGGAGATTGAGAGAGATACAGAGAGAG
>NW_026267243.1:357787-361205 GCF_000697945.3 Frankliniella occidentalis
GAGGACGTGGGCGAAGATGAGGAGGGGGGGGGGGGGGGGGGGTCCGGCGGGGGGGGGGGGGGAGGACGTGGGCGAAGATGAGGAGGGGGGGGGGGAGAGGGGATCCAGGGCGGCAGCTCGGGTGACGGGGCGGGGCGGAACGCACCAAATCACTGCAAACACAATGCGAATGGTTGTAGGTCGCAGTCGGACCGACGGACGGGCCTTGGAGCCAGCGCACCCTGGACTGTCTATACCTCGGCTAGAAGGTGCTGCCGGCGGAGCGGGAGCGGGATCGCGAGCGGCGGCGGCGGCTTCTGGAGCGCCTGCGGCCCCGCCTCCTGCCACCGCGGCGCCGGCGTCGGGCCGCCTCCCGGATGTGCTCGCTCTCGTCGGTTGGTGCGGGGGACATGGCGTGGGGCGCGGGGCTGGCGCTGCCGCCGGCGCCGCCCTGGCTGCGGCTCCTCCTGCGCGGCGAGCGGCTGCGGCGGCGTCGGCTCCTGCTGCGCCGTCGGCGCCCCATCCGTCTGCGTCGACGGCCCCGGCGAGCTGCTTCCTTGGCCTGGCCGTCGGCGTCCTCTGCGCCCTCGCCGTCGGGCAGCATGTAGTGGTAGCCCTGCTTGAGCAGCTCGCCGTTGTCCAGGGCTCGCTTGAGCGCCATGGACACCTGGCGGCGGGCGCGCTCCGAGGGCACCTGGTGCTCGGCCACCAGGAACTTTGTGATCTGGGCCGTGGTGGCGCCCTTGGCGCCCGGGCCGGCGCCCAGGGAGCGCAGCGCGTCGATGATCATGTCGCGGCCGCCGGCGCCGCCCACGCCGCTGACGCCCTCCATGCTCGCTGAGGTGTTGTCGGGGCACTGGGTCGCGGGCGCCGTCGTGGCCCGGTATTGTAGGCCGCGCCTGAACGCCCGCGCAGACGGCCGGCCCTGGGCGGCGGGGGCGCGGCGGGTCCGGGGGCGGGGTGTGCTGGCTCGGAGGTGGTCTGCGGCCGCCGGCCGCCCCCGCCGCCCCCCGGGCCCCCGGGCAGCACTCTCCGGGGGTGGGGCGCGGCCCCGGCTCTCCTACGCGCCCCGCCCGGAGGCGCCCGGAGGCGCCTGGGGCCTCCGGTGCCGGGTAACAGCCCGCCGGAGCGCGCCCGCGGCACTGTGCGGAGGGCGTGGCCAGGCGGCCGGGCGGGCGCCGTCGTGCCAACAATGCGCCGGCGCCTTGCGAGGCCCCGCGGTGCCCCCGGCGCCCCCTAGGGGTGCCCAGCATGCCCAGCCCAGGAGATTGGGGTACGTTCGGTAGGAAGCCCGTGGAGGAATCCGGCGCTTAAAGTAGCGGATCCAGCGTGGCGTGCGGCGCCAGCTCCCCGAGGCCGGGCGAGGCGTGGCGGGCCGGTCCTGAAGCGAGCCCTCCCCGGAAGACCATCTTGTCCAGTGAAGCGTGGCGAGCGCAAAGAAGGGTCAGGAGGGTCAGGACCGGGCGGGAGGAGTCTCGCTCGGCCCCGGTGGCCTTCGAGGTGCGGCCCGTCGCCTTCAGGTCTTCTTATTCTTTCTACAACACCCCCCCCCTTCCCGCCCGCCCGGGACGCGTGGTCTATCGCTCACGGGCTGCTTATATCGTCAGTGGACCCCGCCGGGCCGGGCCTGACTGGGGGTGGCCTCGATCGTGTCCCCCCACCCTTATCACCCTCGTCCTGTCAACGCTCCCCATTCGTCCTAGTCGCGGCCTGGACGCCTGAAGTGACCAGAGATTGGGCCCTACGTAGCCGCGCGTCCACGCCGAGGTCCACGCCGTTCCGGCCCGTGGGTAACGTTTTACGGGCGGCCCCCCGCAGCGCCCTGGCTGAGGGCCGCTCCCCCGGACCCTGAGGTGGGGGGCCTCGGTACCCCTCCGCTAGACGGCTAAAAGCCGCGCGCCAAAGCGGAGGGAGCTGCCGAATAAAAGTAGGGCAGCAACTTTGATTGCCTTGCAGGCATAGCCACGACGGTACAGCATGGCCACGCTCGCGAGCCGCTCAGAGGAGGAGGGGGGCAAGGGCAGGATGAGGGGGTGGGAGGAGGGGGGGGGGGTCGTTTTTCGGGTAGTGTTTTACTCCACTCGGGAGTCAATTGTTGTGATTAGAACAATAATGCTTCCCGCTTCGCAGTCCTGCATCTGCATTAAAGCGTGTGTATTTGTATTCTTTTCCTAGGGCACAGTTTTTTTCTAACTTGTTTGTACTGTGGCTGATGTAGTTTTGTACCAAATCGTCCACTTTGTACTTCTCAGGGTCGCGGGCGTGATGCCGTGCGCCTTGCTCGCCCTGCCGTTGACGACTTCGTGAGTCGTTGACGGCCTCCTTGCCGTGCCCCCCCCCCCCCCTTCCTAACCCACCGGCGGGTGCGTGTGTCCTCGGGTACCACCATACCGTCATATCCACCGCTTACCTGACGTCGTGTGGCATGGGCAGCGTGGATCCCCTGTCCAGCAGGATCTTGATGATCTCGTAGTTGTCCCGGTGCGCCGCCAGGATCAGGGGGGTGATGTCCGGCGTGAAGGTGGCGGTGTCGGACGGCAGCGCTTCCCAACTCTGCAACAACAACAACGACGGCATCAGCGTGGCGTCCTTGCAAGGGGGGGGGGGCTAGTGGTGCTTGTCGTTCATGGCAAGGGTGTGCCCCTACACTGTTAAAAATTACAACAGTAAATACCTACAGAATGGACTGGTAATTTTAAAAACAGTGTAATCCTGTAGTTTGCAGTGTACCTTATTCTGGAGGAAAGTTCTTTTCAAGCAATGTCAAGTCTATATCCCTCAAATACCACTGAACAGGTTTTGACCGAAGTATGGAAGTACAGGACGATCTGTATGAATTCTGTTTCTGAGTACAGAATTTTTAACAGTGTACTTCCTCCGCTCTACGTACCCGCGCCCCCAACCCCGAGCCCCCCCCCCCTCCCTCGCCTCGGTGCCGCCGAGTGCTCGGTCAGGCTTATCCTGCCGTGTGCCGCTGGTGTGCGCGCATTAGGGTAGCACTTGAGCACGCAGACCATCCGCGGGGTCAAGGTCTCCCGAGAGGAAACCCGATGCGGCACCCCCACCTCACCCCCTTCCCCCGACTCTGACCGCCCCCGTGCCCTTCCCTTCCCTCTTCCTTGTTTAGAGTAGTTTCAATGTCACGCGCACGCTCGGAATCCCTTATACGCCACGCCTCGCCCTCGCCTAGAGAGAGGGGGGCGTCTGGAAGTGAAACCAAGAAGAGCCCCGCAAGGTAACCGGGAAGGGAGAAGAGCAGGAAAAGGGGGGTGGGGGTGGAGGTCTCTGGGAACATAGAGATCAGGGCAAAGGAGGAAGTGTGGCTCTCTCTGTTCTCGCGGAGATGTCGGGAGAAGAAACGGCGGGTTGTAACAAGCTGGTCAGGGCAGGGCGGCAGCAGTGTGGCGTCCAATGGACAGCCATTTGTCGGGTGTGGGGC
>NW_026267243.1:362750-363810 GCF_000697945.3 Frankliniella occidentalis
CCCCGGGAAGCTCTGTCTTATTCTGTCCTTCCTCCCTCTCCGCGCCGCTTCATCACTTTTTCATCCCCTGCGCTTCTTCGCACTGTGGTTCTCCGCACAAGTTCCATCTCTTCATTGGCGCGCTACCGCTTTTCGGAGGGTCACCTGCCTCGGTCTTACTTCTAACAAATCCCCCCTCTCCGTTCTTTTTGCTATGGCCGGTGCCTTGCCGTCAAGTGCGTCCAACAGACCGTGCCCCACAAAGTAGTTGCCCCCCTCCCCCTACTCTCTCTCTCCCTCCCCCTCCCTCCCTCCCGCCTCCCCTCCTGGGAGTTGCACTGTGTTGCTGGCTAATACAGTTTTTGGTCGTGTTGCTTTGTGACTGGTGCTGCAGCTGGCCGTGACATAACCCTAACCCCAAGCGCACTTTACCCTGAAAACGACAAACGGCTATTTTCTGGTTATTTGCTATATTTCTTCAATCAGAGAAGGTGCCTGAGTGAAACCAGTTTCACATCTGCACTGTTATTCAGATACTGTTACGTCACATTTTATATGATGAGAATTGTGTCGCACTATTTAGTAGAATATCATGTCACATTCTTTAGAACGTGACATACCTTTTGCGCCGCTCTGCCCTCAAGGGCAACATAAGGCAACCAACACCAGCTGTACACGAAAGGGCGATATTATTTTATGAAGAAAGTCGTCGCATAGCTACAATCTTAAATCGTTTACTAGCCGCACCAACATATTTTTTTCGACTAGCGACAATCACCTGTCGTAATTTTGCAGAAGCATTTTTCTAACATGTGCGTCGTTGTATAAATCATGACGGAGTGGTCGGGAGTGGTCATTGCTTTCCCTCGACAGTGTTTGACGATTCCGACCGGCAACGTCCTTTGCGTCGGGCGGCATGGCCTGCCCATCTCCTTCTTTCACCTTCACGGCATCCGCACAAATAGCATTAGTGGAGAGTGGGAGCGATGAGCAGAAGCAGAGGAGGGAAGAAAAGAGAAGAAATTAGAGAGAGAGAGAGAGAGAGAGAGAGAGAGAGAGAGAGAGAGAGAGAGAGAGAGAG
>NW_026267243.1:364383-366234 GCF_000697945.3 Frankliniella occidentalis
GGGGAGGGGGGGGGGTTAACGACATGGGGTGTCATAAGGCCCTATGACCGCGATGGCCCTGTGTTCATGCTTCTGTCCTTCTACTCTCGCTCCCTCCCGCTCTCTTTACTCTCCCTCTCCGCCTCACATCCCCTGGGTCGCACCCCGTGGACACCACAAACTGTTAACTGACCCGAACGACCGAACCCAAACCCTGGTTGCCCACAGCCGGTGGCTCGCTGCTCGCTATGCGGCACCCGCCCCGCCCGCCTTTGACCACTGTCCGCGGCAATATTCAAATAATGCCGCCCAAACGGATATGAGCGCCAGATTTACAGTCGGCTGTGTTATCAGAGCACCCCTATAAAATGGGGAGTTGGGCGGTTTTCTGCCTTTTTGTTTTACTTTTTTTGGAGATGCGAGCAAATAAACACTGCAAACGAAAGTCAGAATTGTCATGTTCTGTTTACAGAAACGTTCACACTTGCAAAACAAGTGTTTAGTTTTGCAGTGTGCATGTGTGCAAAATTAAGACACATTGTGGTGTGTAACTAAACTATACGACTATCAATTTTAATTGGTGTGCATACTCTCGACATCCTTATAAGCATAGCAGCTGCACACCATATGGTTCGGAATTATTATTATATTTTGCAGGGTTTTGCAGTTATTCGATGCCTGCCGCAGCGCACGAGCCTGCGGGTGCGGCAAGTCTCTCTCTCTCTCTCTCTCTCTCTCTCTCTCTCTCTCTCTCTCTCTCTCTCTCTCTGCCCGCTTACTACTCTCCCCCTCTCGTCTCCTATCTTTCTCATTCACTCGCTCAATCGGAGCGGAGCAGAGGTTGCAGGTGACAGCGTCATCAAAGTGGAGCGTTTTGCCCTGGAGAGGAGGATTGCGTCATTGCGTCGTAGCAGTAACGTCCCCCCCCCCCCTCCTTACGTCCCGCCGCGCGGTGCCACGTTTCGCGACACACCGCCTTGTTTGCGCGTCGTTTTGCGAAGTTTCGGGAGAAGTCGTCGTCGGAAGTTAAATGCAGTGAGGGGGGTCGTGGTAGGGCGCTTGGCGCGCGGGAGCGACTGTCGGGGTCACCCCTGAGTGAGAGCGGTAAAGATCGCAATCATGTATACTTTCCTATACTCAATCCCAATCGTGATGAAATCCGTGATCCGCTCTGACTACCTTTACTCTTAAAAGCTCACGGTAAGTTTCACCGTAAGCCACAGCAAAACCCTGCATTACCGCACAATTTTCGCCGTATGCTGGGGCGAATGCCACTCTGTAAGCTACGTTGAGTCAGGGTGCATCACCATAACTTACTGTGATATTTGTGAAATTCACTATTCATTTTTATCAGAGTGTTGAGCTCTCTGCTAACACTCTGAGCAGGAAATGGCACTCACTAATCAGCTTGTTTCTGATTGAATTAGATCGGGGCAGGGCCAGCAGAACGAAAATCACACTCATTTGAGGCATTGGTTCGTTTGGACTGACAAGCAGTTTGCAGCCGCAACCGGGCGGGTTGTCGGGAAGGGACACTGTGTGGCTTGGGCGCGATGCGCCAGTACAGGTTGGGAGGCAAACCGAAACAGATTGTGATAGTTAGAGGGAGACAGTCTGGCAGGGCAGGGAGACACGTCACGCGGGGCAGGGAGAGTCTCGCTTGCAGGTCGACTCTCTGTCTCTCTCTCTGGCAGGGAGACGGAGACACGTTGGCAGAGGGAAACACTCGGACAGGGAGACACACCACCACCGGGTGTGCTAGCCTGCCAAAGGCCTCGTATTTGCATTAATTTCCAAGTCAGACCTCAGTGACTAACCCCAACCCGGCCCATCCTTCAGCCTCCCTGGCCACGCCTCCACCGTCCGCCCCCT
>NW_026267243.1:371889-379601 GCF_000697945.3 Frankliniella occidentalis
CGCGCGGCAGAGCCCACGCGGAGTACGAAGACGGGAGTAATTTGGGCGACACAATGGTGTCCTGTGTGTGGTGTGGAAAAGGAGAGGGGGGGGGGAGGGTGGTTGGCGGGGCTTCACAGGGTCGGGCGACTTTTGTCCTGCCGTTCCCTCCCCCCTCCCCACTGGCTACAGCCCTGGTGGGGTTGCCGCGGCGGGTGTGGCCGAGCCAACGGTACCCGCTCCTACCCTGCGCCTTGCGCCTTCTCCTCCTTCCCTCTCCGCGACGTCGGCCGGCTGCTGCGTAAGCCATTCGTAAGGCGGATGACCCTCTGGCCCGGACGAACGACGTTGGGCCATCAGCATAATGCCCTGACCTGCCCTCCCCTACCCCTCTCCTCCACCTCTCCCCCCTCTTCCCCCACCCCTCTTCCCCTTCTCCCCCGTGATGTGCTTTCGTCGTCATCAATAAGGGAATGATCGCCGCATCACCAGTCTAGCTTGGTAAACCGCGTGCGCTAGCCTGTATTTTGTGCCTCAGGCGCCTGGACCACACCCCCTGTCTTGGTGAATAGCGGATGACCCCCCCCCTCCCCCCACACTCTCCTGGTCCGGTTGATCTCTTGCCAAGCTCTACCATCTTGGCGGCCGAGAGGGTTCTCCCCTGGCAGGGTGCCGGCTCCGGAAACGCACCTGACTCTCCGGGATGTACAGTGATTACACCGCAGGAAAAAAGAAGATTGTGGCATAAAAAAAGAATAATTGGGAAGAGGGAGAGAGAGAAATTAGAAATTAGCGGTGTTCTGCGGCTGGCCGGACTCGACGGACGGCGCCTGTGGATGGAGGATAGGCCGGCCCGCCGGGCGTGCGTCCAGTGCGGGCGGCCTATCTACTCGCTCTGCAGGCGGTAGGGCCTGTGGCACAGCGGCCGACGGGTGAGAGGGGGGGAGTAAGGTGGGGAGAGAGAGAGAGAGAGAGAGAGAGAGAGAGAGAGAGAGAGAGAGAGAGAGAGAGAAAGAAGCACTGAATGTTTTAAAGGACAGCACTGTAAAGCCTGCGATTGATCCATGAGTAGGCCTCTGTCATGGAGTAGAACTATTATTATGCCTCTGTTCAAAATCAGGTGTGGGACTCCGTGGCGTAAAGGGACGGCCGATTCGTTCAAGTTGCACTTGTTGCATCATTCATCTGCTGGAGGCGCGGACGAACTCGTCTACATTTTTCAGAGTAAGAGGCACGGTTTGCGAAAAAACAAATGGCTTCGCGTAGGACACAAATGTGGGGGAAAAGTATTGGAAGGCCTCAATATTTTTCTTCGGGGCAGCAGAGAAAGAGAAAAGCAAAGAGAAATTGGTGACCCCCCCCCCTCCTCCCTCCTCCTCCTTCCTCCCCTACGGGACGGACGCCCTCCCCCACCCCCACCATTGGCAAATGTATGCAGAAACAAGTGAATGAATGAGGGGGGAGGGAATATGAAATGAAATAAAGAAATGAAGCAATAAGTCGCAGAAAGTACGTCTAATTTAAGAGGGGTGGTGCCGTTTGGGCCTGACGGCTGAATGTCATCAGCGAGAAGAGGCGAGAGTTATATTCTTTGCCGCGCTTCACTTTTCGTTGTCTCTGTGTTCTGGCCACGATGGTTCTAACACATTTGTTTTTGTTTTTTTACGCCAGACACAGCGGTGCTGACTGTCTCCGTATCATCTCACTTATAAATTTCACTGTCACGGAAGTGAACAGTAGTGGAGTGAGTGAGATGGAAGGAGGGGTGAAATGGCATTGTCAGTCGCTGTGGTGCCTTTCTCACAAAAGAGCAGGCAACGTGGGTCGAGTAAAGGGGTAGGGGAGGAAGAGGGATCACGGAGTGGGGGTGGGGTGGGGGGGTCCCGGGTCCCCTTAGCAGGAGGTCACACACACGCACACACGCAAGCCCTCACGTACACGAGATACACGCACTCGGGACGAACAAACACCTGTGCCGTGTGCTATATTCAGAAGAGCTGTTACATGGCGATAACAGGGAAGACGACATCTGGACCTACTTCCTGTTCCTCTATTTATTCCCCCTTGCTCTCCTCTTTCCCTTTCCCACGCCTATGTGGGGTTCACAGTTAAATCTTTGTAGAAGTGAGTTTAAAGAGACCTAAACTTCGTCGTTCTGATTCACTTGCCGCCATTTTAATATACGTTCACCGCATCGGTCTTGATTTTTTTTTCCTTTTAAAGAAGTTAAAGTAATGACGATAGTCTCTAAAATCTCTAAAATCTATATGGCACTCACATATAATTGAAAACTGTTCATTAAAAGTCATCCCACTACCGTGTTTCCAGTGCGGCGGAGGGAGGAGGGGGAGGGGTGTTGATATTGGTGGTGGTGTTGGTGGTAGTGGTAAACGCACAGCTGCTTACTCGGCTGCAGCTGCCGCCGCTCAGATGCACAGCTGCGGGACGCCGACTCAGCTGTTGCCGTGCTGCACGGACAATAAGCGCGCGGCAGAGCCCACGCGGAGTACGAAGACGGGAGTAATTTGGGCGACACAATGGTGTCCTGTGTGTGGTGTGGAAAAGGAGAGGGGGGGGGGGGGGTGGTTGGCGGGGCTTCACAGGGTCGGGCGACTTTTGTCCTCCCGCAACCCCACTGGCTACAGCCCTGGTGGGGTTGCCGCGGCGGGTGTGGCCGAGCCAACGGTACCCGCTCCTACCCTGCGCCTTGCGCCTTCTCCTCCTTCCCTCTCCGCGACGTCGGCCGGCTGCTGCGTAAGCCATTCGTAAGGCGGATGACCCTCTGGCCCGGACGAACGACGTTGGGCCATCAGCATAATGCCCTGACCTGCCCTCCCCTACCCCTCTCCTCCACCTCTCCCCCCTCTTCCCCCACCCCTCTTCCCCTTCTCCCCCTCTCTCCCTCGGAAAGGGCAAACCGTCTGGCATACGTCTTCGGAATCATCCCTGCTGTCAGCCCTATGGCCGTGAGCCCCCCCCCCCCCCTCAACCTATTCGCGTCCGTCTAGGCCGTGCTGTAATCTCCCGCACCATCCAGCTACCGGCCGGATACCCAGTCAAGAAAAAAATAGCAACCTTTAAACAGCCCAATATTGCGTCACCTCTGTTAGGCCTAACGCACATTACTGTATATTTTTTGGCCGTGACAGTGATCTCCGTTTCCACCGCGGCGGTAGCGGCAGCCCTGCACTGCCGTTGTGTGGCGGTGGTGGTCGCCCTGAATGGCCTTCGAGCCCATTGGGCCTGACCGGGACCGGGATGGGCGCAGAAATGACCGACTTACGGCCTTCCTGATGGTCACGCGTCGTTTGGTGGCCGAGCCCCCCTCCCCCCCTCCCCACGACTCGCCAAACCCCCTGAAGCATCCCCCATGAAGAGCTTCTCTGCCACTCGGCCCGGAAAGGCGGAGTTAGTTGCTATCGCGACGCGGACGACTCTCTTGTGTGTGTCTGTGTCAGTAGAGACGTGACGGAGGGGAGGGGGGACTGCGAGCTCACCCGTCGTGTCCTTTCATACCTTTCCTCTTCCTCACTCATTCACACGGAACACATATCGCCGACAGAGTGGCATGGACATCAGTCATCTAGGCGGATAAATCTTTTAACGATTGTCATTCTCTTGAGTTGTCCCTTCAGAGCGTCTTCCGGGAGCCGCCTACAAGATCTTTTTTTTCCGTTACTACTTGTTATTCACAAAAAATGCAGTGATGCATTGCATAAAATTGGCATTGCATTGGCAGGAGGAAGGAATTTGCCAATTTTGGGAATCACAAAATTACAGAGTGATGTAAAAAAGTTGGAGACCCAGGAGTGTCAATCACGGTGCGAAGTGCGCTTCATGACCGTAAAAATCGTGGCTTGTACTAGGTTTTTCTGATTGAGGAGTGATTTTACTCCAATTCACTAATAGTACCGTCAAACTGCGGCAAAGTTTTGAGTCGCCTTTTTATCTTTGCTAGTTACAACCGCATCTCGTATCGCCCTTCCGTCCTGCTCTTGTAGAAGACAGTTAAGAAGCGGGCCCCAATGTGAGTGCGCGCCCGTCCCGGGGGGTCGGAGAGGAAGATGATGGTCATCATCATGGTCTCCCGGCCGGACTCGAGCTCATTTAATAACACTTTGGGCGGCCGCCAAAGGACCGGCTGTTACGGCCCGCAGATGAGCGTGTTTATGAGGACGAGACGAGCATTCCCCGCCATTGCACCCTCTTTCTTATTGCCATCCCCATTTTTCTCACTCACACCGCACCGTCCATCTCCTTTTTGTTATTTATTTGCCCGCCCGCACTCTCGCCCCTTTTCCTCGCGTTCCCTAAAAATCCAAGTGCATGCACATGTCACACCTGCTGGCGAGTGACAAAATTCATTTACCTGAACGTGTGCGACAGAATTTTCACGCACCTCCATAGGTGTGAGTGACCATTCATACACGTAGGGGCGGTTAAATGGCTAAATTTTTAGCCGTACGAGTATCTGTTCGCCCACTTCGAGGATCACCTTCAAGTGTGTCAATGTTTTGTTGCACACATGCAGGTGTGACAATCTTTTCACTCCTTGCAGGTGAGCGACATTCTTACACTTCGATTGCCCGTGTTGTTCATAGCTTTTCCCCTTTTTTCTCCCCTTGATTATCACCCTGTCTTCCTAGGCGACTCTGTCAATCCAAATGTGTACATAGTACCCTTTAAACAAAGTGTACATGGCATGTATGCTTTATATAATGTGTACATGGGCATAACACATTCATAAATGTGTACATGCCCATGTACACATTTCCCATGTACACATTTATAAATGTGTACATGCCCATGTACACATTTATAAATGTGTACATACGCATGTACACATTTATAAGTGTATAAGTGTATACCCATGTACACAACTTTTAAATTGTACATGCCTATGTATGCTGTTCAAACACTGCACATACAACCGTTAGTATTCGTGTCATTGAAGGATGTGTATATGGCCATGTACATTTAAAAGATGTGTACATGGGCATGTACATTTTAAAACACATTTATAAATGTGTACATGGGCGTACACATCTTTTACAGTGTACATGCCATGTACACTTTCTTTAGAGTGTACTAGGTACACACTTGGATTGACAGAGGACTGGCGACTTCGAGGGCAGGGGGGGGGGGGGGTCAAATTTTTATATAATTGCGTGGTTGCATTTTTCATACTGACCGGCGGGTGGAGGCCACGTCGCCGCGCTCCACGGCCAGGAGAAACTTCTTCTCGTCCAGCGAGAGCTGCTTCATCTCCTGGTGGGGGCGGACCACGTTCTCCTCTTCCATCATGCCATGGATGCTGTGCCGCTGGAAAAGAAAGAAATTGTGAAGTTAATTTTGTTTATTCAGAAGAAGAGGTACCCGCTTTGCTCGACCTGCAAGTAGGCAGGTACGACACCGTTCTTTTATGGTTACTATTTTAGTGAGCCTTCTGTCTCCTTGCCCGTGTGTGGGGTGGGCCAGGCCCCTGTGGGGCGCCGGCGTCTGGAATATTGCAGCAGCGCGAGTATGAAGAGAAGGTCTCTGTCCCTTCGGGGCAGAGGGCTCGGAATGCGTATGGGAAAGGGCACTGCAAAAGAGAAAAGGGTCACACGACCTCCCTTCCCGAGAGTGCCTCTCTCGCTGCTCTCTCGGCGGCTCCTGGCAGTGCGAATAAGGAATCGTTTGGGCCAGGCGCCCTGCCTCACCAAACCCCGACACACCACTCTGCAAATCCAAGTGTATAACAACTTGACAGTTATAACTGCAAAACTGAAGAGTTCTACACTTCAAAATGCAATTTTCTAACCATGAACGAAAAAATTATTTCCGAGGATGCCATCTTCTTCGTCTTTAAATTCTCTTTAAAACGAGCCTACATGTGATAGCGTTGCGATTTACATTAAAACGAGTATGCGCTAAGAAATGAATTTCAGGTAATTAATAGAAAGTAAGCATACATGTTTCGATATAAATCGCAACCCTATCACATGTAGGCTCGTTTTAAAGAGAATTTAAAGACGAAGAAGATGGCACCCTCGGAAATAAAATTTTTGTTCATGGTTAGAAAATTGCAGTTTGAAGTGTAGAACTCTTCAGTTTTGCAGTTATAACTGTCAAGTTGTTATACACTTGGATTAGCAGAGCACCCACCCCTCCTATCGCCAAGAGACCCCTTCTGAAATCGCACAGAACGAAGATATCGAAAATCTATGTCTGCGTCCGTGGGGAGGGGTCCAGAGGACTAATACTGCAAACTCTCTCAATGAGTCAATACGTGCGAACAAGAAGCGCGAAAAACTCCATACCACGTTTCTCTTGAAGTAGGGACTTTCCTACTTATTCAAAAAAGTAAGTGCACCCTGTAGAAATTATACTGGAAGCCAAGGAACTCTCTTTTGTAAAAATCTGTGACATAATTCTGTAATAAATTAACCGGACTGGAAACCAAGCAACTCTCTTTTGTAAGAATCTGTGAGGTAATTCTGTAATAAATGAACCGGGATTGTAGTGTTCCACATCGTTCGTGCAATATTCTGCAACTAAACTAGGTAACCAAGGACCCGCGAAATGAGCACTTTCCAATCTCTCTCTCCTCCCCCATTCTCCTTTCTCCCTCCTCCCTTTTCTCTTTCATTCCCCGACCCTTCACGTTGCCTCTGTCCGACTGCTTTACGAGTCCCTTCACCCTTTCCTCTGCTAGAAATGTCTCCTTTCGCTGCCCTTTAACAAAATATGATATTCATCTTGGGACAGTTGTTTTACTTTTATTTAATCCCTTTTAAATGTCTGAGGACAATTAATATAGCTGCGGACTTCTGTATACCTAACTGGGTTCAGATACAATATTGTGACTGGTTAGTTACTAAATGTATTATTCTTAGACATTTAGAGTGTGTATACTATAATCCTAGAAATTGCATTCCTCCTGACGAGTACATACTTGAGTATATTCGGTTACAAAAAGAACATCAAGAAGCATCGAATTTATCGAATGCCGTTACAGAGAGGGATAACTGGCAGGAGACAATAATTATTGTGTATACGAAGTATTATTTTGCTTTGGCGACACACTTGTCGTGTAGCAGCGCGCTTTGCGGTGGTCGCCGCCAGGGGACCGTGACGGAGCTTTGCGAGAGGAGGCGAGGGGTGAAGGAACCGCTTGGAGGCGGGGTGCGCTGACTCAGACCATCGCTGGGTGGCATTCAACTGGTGCCAGTTCAGTTCAGACCACGCCGGTATGCCCCACCCATGCAGAGAGAGAGAGAGAGAGAGAGAGAGAGAGAGAGAGAGCGAAAGGGGGGGGGGGGGAGCAATATAAAGATACCCAGCTCACACGGTCCAATCCCATTTCTCTGATGCCTTTCTGAATAGCGGTGCCTTTCTAGAATGCGCGGGGAAACGCCAGGCTGACGCTGACAACGACAACCCAAAACGCACTTTATATCTGGGCGGTGTGTTTTGGAGTACCTCGGTAGTACCTTAGTCGGCAGCGCCATACTGGGCGTGCAGCACTACTACTGTACTCCGGGCCGGTTGGGTCTCGCCTCTGAGGCCCCATTACCGAACTCGCACCCCTTGTTAGGCGATTCCGAACCGGCCGTGCAGACTGTCTCCCTGGGACTGTGTGTGTGTGTGTGTGTGAGAGAGAGAGAGAGAGAGAGAGAGAGAGAGAGAGAGAGAGAGAGGGAGAGAGAGGGAGAGAGAGAGAGAATTCTGCGTCGGCCGCACTGCACGTG
>NW_026267243.1:380106-386605 GCF_000697945.3 Frankliniella occidentalis
ATCTTTTTTATCATCTTTATCATTATCACAGTGTGTTAGTGTGGATACAGAGTTCATGAAACGCAAGCGTTATTTTCACGCAAGGCGTGATTTTTCACGGTTCGTAAGCTTCACACAGCCAATCAGGAACCGACTTTCATCACGCCTGGCGTGAAAATCACGCTCGCGTTTTGGGAACTCTACATCCACCTTTAGCCTTATAACATTAGATACGCCCTTCGCTTGAATTGCGGCTCACTCGGCCCATGCTATCTGGAACGACTGCAATACCAACGTCGGACAAGGGATCCCCCTAGAAAAAACGCCCATCCCTCTTAGTTTCCTTCTATTCGGCAAAGTATACGGGAGCTTAGCGCCTGCGAGACTCGGGATAGGCAATCCCGCAGTACACGCATGCACTTCAGGCCAGATGTTGCCTACCTAACAGGCGCTATGAGAGCTACTTGTATACTAGTCTAAAACTTCGCCGATTCGCTGTATTTTATGAATGAACCGTAACCCGGCATTTAATTTCCTACGTGGCGTGCGCGAGCTATCGCCTCTATTTTTGCGGCGTGTGTTTTTTTCCCATCCTCTTTGTTTTCCTTAACGCGGCCGGCTGCGCCTACTGGAACATCCGTATCGAAATCGTTATTGGCACTAAAACTCGCTGACGGCGGTGGTGGCAATATGTTTCTTTCCTTTTGTTTTTCTTCGGAGGGGAATAAAGTGCGCCCCCCCGGGGCGGGGAGGCGGGGTGTGTGAGGGGCGGAGACATGTCATGTGTGTGTTGGGGGAAGGGGAAGGAGAAAGACAGCGCAGTGGAAGACGACGAAAGGAGCAGGCGAAAGAGACGCGCGCCCTCTCCTCCCCTCCGGTTCCCCTCCGGTTCGCACTTTACGGCCGGGCACGGAATCCCCCGCAGCGGGATATTGCCCATCAAATGCCTGGCCTGATGTGTATTCACATCTCTTCGCCCCGCGCACGCCCGATGCGGCTGTGCTGGCGAGAAGAGGCCTCTGTGTGTGTGTGTGTGTGTGGTGTGAATGGTCAGGGTTCAGAAGAGCGTTCAAGGCGGAGCGATATAGTCATTATAAACACGGAATAAACTATTCGACCATTTCTTTCCTTTTTTTTTTTTTGAATATCTGCGTCCTGTTCTGTCTGCAGAGAGAGAGAGAGAGAGAGAGAGAGAGAGAGAGAGAGAGAGAGAGAGAGAGGCTCAACCCCGCGTGGTTTCCCTCCTCTCGTTGGTTTTCATTTTCGATTCGATTCCCGAGCGAGTGGTAGTCTTGCGGTGGTGGCGCGGCGCCGCTGGGGGGGAAGTTGTTTGCCGGTCGTCCTCTTCCGCGCGTCGCCTTCTCTCGCCTCGGAGGTCGTCCTCGTTGTCATGCTTTGTGTCGCGCTGCTCGGCTCCCCTCGCCACGTGACGACCGCTCAAAACTTCTTCGCTTTTCTTTTTTGCGTGTCGTCGTCACCCTTTTTTTTATCTCTGCGCGTGTTGCTGCCGTGGGGAAAAGTGGTTGAAAGAGAGAATACACCAGCTGCCCCGCGCGCTGTCCACTTTCACCTGGTTCTCCACCCCCAGGTCCAGGTCAATGCAAGAGCCCGGCATCTAATTGACTGTCTTTCTTTCCCCCGCACAAATGAATGAATAAACCCTCTCCGCCTTTCTCTCCGTCCCCTCCTCTTTATTCTGAACCCGCTTTCACCCCCTTTAACTGATTTAAATAATCGTTATAGCGCGCTAAGGACGCCCCCCCCCCCCGCCCCCTGGTCGTGGGCTGTTAAAGACGGGGTGCCCCCTGCTCGGGGTCGCACCCGCACACCGCTCACGGCGGCGAGGGCCTGCGTCACTTGGCTTTGGCACGGCGTCGGCACAGAGTCGGCACGGCGTCGGCAGAAGAGTGTCGACGTGGCGTTCGGCAGAAGAGTGTCGGCGCGGCGTCGGCGGGGCCTTAGCCCATTTACGTTATTGTTCAATAGTGCAGTTAATCTTGTTATTTGTTTTCTGCATCGCAGTTACAAAAAAACAACAAAAAAACAATGACGTACCCAGGACGAATGATTTCAGGGATAAATACTGCTTTCGATTCCAAAATACTTAAGATTTCGGACTACATGGGTAGCTTTTCAGACTGAAGAAAACGCCAGATACACTGGTGAAAAGACGCGAACCGCAATCGAAATAGTTAAATCTCAACGAAGTTACGTGTCTTTGCACCGAAGTGTTAGATTTGCACGGTTTTCCTTAACGCTACCTACGTGTCGTTGCAGAACGTGCCGCCGTTGCCGGACGAGATGGTGCTGGAGGTTATGCAGTACCTGGACGCGAAGGACCTCCTGACATGCCGCCTCGTGGACAAGAGGTTTTGCGGCCTGGCCCTGCACCCGTACGTGTGGCGACTACGGCGGCTCTCTGTCTCTGAGCCCGACCCCGACCCTTTCGCCTGCGCCGTTCTCCACCTGGCGCCACGCCTGCACTTCCTGCGCGTCGAGCTCATGTCGGCGATGAACCTCTTGTGCGAGACCAAGTGCGCCGTGGAGGACCTGACGCTTGACGTCGACGGAGGCGACGGCGCCGCACTCGCGGCCGAGGTTATTCGCAACCAGGAGTCGACCGGCCGGCTGAGAAGTGTCCGCCTAATTTTCCATGAAACTCCAATTCATTATGAAAAAGCCTCTAAACTGTTTAACGGTTTGGCGGGCACCTGCGGTTTAAAAAATCTCGTTCTTGAAAGGAAGACGAACCATGCCAACTTCTTTATGGATGCTTTTAATGTTCATGAGAAAGCACAAACGTCGTCCCTTATTCATTTTCGATGTAGTCTTTGCATTGAAGAGCTGGAGCCCTTCTGCCTTTGTGTGCTGGACGCACACACTGCTACTTTAAAGACTGTCGACTTCGCAACGAACTTCCAACAACACTCACCGGCGTCCCTACTGTCTAGAATGCCTAACCTCTGTTGTTATGCAGGTTTCCTGATTCCTAGCTTTGAGGAACTGGTTGCCTGCAAGCAGCTTAAAGATTTGGAATTAGTCCTTCAAGTCCAATGCCAAGATCTAATCGCAGGGCTCGTAAAAGTCTTCCGTGGAGCTAAGCAGCTTAAAAGTGTCACCCTTGGTTACCTTGGGTACAGCAGCTCCTACAACGTTGGGTTGGACTTGGTGCAAACCTTGGCGTCCGGGCCATCCGCTACCTCAATCGTGGTTTTTAACATGGTCAACTACTGCGAGAATGACTCCTTCCCACAGCTACAGCCGCTGTTATCTGCTCTACCTCTGATGCCTAAGCTGGAAAGGCTCTGTGTCAGCTACCCTGTGGACGAGCTCTTGCGATTCATCAATCCGGAAACGGCCCCCTCACTACTTAAAATTGATGTTGATGCAGAAGATAAGAACGAACAGCTGAGATGCCCCCACGCTTGGGTGCACAGGGTTGCAGTCAAAACCTTTCTGCTGGTGAACCCCAGGCTGCACGTGTACCTACATGTGGCTCCGTGTGGACGCTGCGAGGCGTGTGCACAGGATTGCCATCAAGAGCTCCGTGGGAAAAATCACGTGGGATTTTTCTCGCATCCCGAAGAAGAATGTCATTTAGTAGATAACCACCCTACCGGCGGGTATTGTGACTTTTGTGATGTAAATGAAGTAAATGTTCTCTGGCTTGCATCTATGTCTCTAGTTTGATCGCGTTTCATTTCTAAAATACTTACCGTTAGTGTTACCTGCAATAAGACCTTAATTTTTCTGACTTGTTCTTGTTACATCCGAGAATGCATTTGTGCAGACCTCAGACGGCAATTAGTTTTGTTTTGCCGTGGTTCATCGCTTCTTTTCGTTTCCTTAGCATTTTCAATTTTGTATTACTTTTGAATTTAAATGTACTGTAGCTTAAATCCTCATTTGCTCAATAAAATATTGTCATAGTTAAAATTGTATATTATTTTCATTTATATTTGTGCCCCCTTACATTCCAACTAAAAACTAAACTCCAGTAGTTGTTTGAACCGACACGCTGCTCGGCTCCCCTCGCCGTGTGACGCGCGCGACCGCTCAAAATTTCTTTTTTTCCCTTTCGTGTCAACTTTCTAGCAGATGATACACTGAAAACATTTTATACTGAAACTAAATTGAAATGACTGTGTCTGAATGCTTGTACTGCAGTGACACGAGTGGCAGGGTACAAAGCAAAAGTGAATAGTTCTGAAAAGTTCTAGGGGGCTGAGTTTGTCTCCGATCGCCACTGCGTGCGCCGATATCAGCCAACAACGCTGGACCTCCAGCCGCTTCACCCTCTTCCTATTCTCTACTCTGCTAGACCGCCGGATTGCGAGCCCACCATTTCTAAATATGAGAGAGTCTTAGAACACAACCCTATTTTTAATTATCGATTCTTGATCAAAATTTTGTTTGTGTGTTGCTTCCGTCGGAAGTAGTGGCTGAAAGAGAGAATTACAGATGCTCCGTGTGCTGTCCACTTTCACTTGAGTGTCGCTCTTTCATGTGTAGGAAACCTTCTGTGCCTTTCTCTCTGCCCCCCTCTCATTCTGAACCCACTTTCATGCATTTTAACTGATTTAAATAATCTTTATAGCGCGCTTAGGGGGCATCCAGCCCACGGCTAGGGCCATGGCGCCTCCGTCGGTAGGGCATCGGCAGGGCATTGTTTTCAATAAGGGAAGAACACTGAATTCGATGCTGAAATACTTGATTTTACAACGATATTCAAAACAATGTAGGTCTCTCTACATCTTGGATTTTACACACCAGGGGTAGCTTTTACATACTAGTCCTTTCTTGACTGACCAAACCGCCAAATAGTGGAGGTAGCGCGAACCGCAATCGAAGTGAAAAAATCAAAACAAAGTTTCGTGTTTTTGAAGCGCATTGACTCGGTTCTCACTAACGCTCTCCGTGTCGTTGCAGAGCGTGCAGCAGTTGCCGGACGAGATGATGCTGGAGGTTATGCAGTACCTGGATCCGGAGGACCTCCTGACGTGCCGCCTCGTGGACAAGAGGTTTTGCGGCCTAGCCCTACACCCACACCTGTGGCGCAACCTGTGTCTCTCTGTCTCCAACCCCGACCCTTTTGCTTGTGCCGTTCTCTACCTGGCGCCACGCCTGCACTTCCTGCGCGTCGAGCTCATGTCGGCGATGAACCTCGTGTGCACGACCAAGTGCGCCGTGGAGGATCTGACGCTTGACGTCGACGGAGGCGACGGCGCCGTACTCGCGGCCGACGTTATTCGCAACCAGGAGTCGGCCGGCCGGCTGAGAAGTGTCCGCCTAATTTTCCATAAAACTGCAATTCATTATGAAAAAGCCTCCAAACTGTTTAACGGTTTGGCGGGCACCTGCGGTCTAAAAAATCTCGTTCTTGAAAATAAGACAGACCATGACAACTTTTTTATTGATACCATTAATGTGCATGAGATAGCACAAACAGCGTCCCTTACTCATTTTCGATGCAATCTTGATATTGAAGAGCTAGAGCCCTTCTGCCTTTGTGTGATGTACGGACACGCTGCAACCCTTGAGTTTGTCGCGCTCGAAACCAACTTTAGGCAACACTCACCGGCGTCCTTACTGGCCCAAATGCCTAACCTCTGTGTTCTGGATTGTTACCTAATTCCTGAATTAGAGGAATTGGTTGCGTGCCGGCGTCTGAGCCAATTGGACTTGGCTCTTCCAGTCGGCTGCCAAGATTTGATGGCAGGACTCGTAGAACTTTTCGGTGGAGCAAAGCAGCTAACAAGTGTCTACCTTAATTACTTGGACTACAGTGGCTCATACGACGTTGGGTTGGACCTGGTGCAGGCATTGGCGTCCGGGCCGTCCGCGTCATCAATCGTTGATTTCAGCATGACCACCGACTCTGAGTTTGACTCTTTCCCGCAGCTACAGCCGCTGCTGTCTGCTCTGCCCCTGATGCCTGTGCTGGAAAGCCTCTCCGTCAGCTCACCTGTGGACGAGCTCTTGCGATTCATCAGCCCGACAACCGTCCCGTCATTATTTACATTTCATGTTGACGATCCACAAGATTATTCCGTACATCTGAGATGCCCCCACGCTTGGGTGCACAGGGATGCGGTCCTGACCTTTTTGTTGGCGAACCCTTCCCTGCATGTGCAGATACATCTGGCTCCGTGTGGACTCTGTGAGGCCTGTGCACAGGATTGTCATCAAGAGCTCCTTGGGTACGACCACGTGGGATTCTTCTCGCATCCCGAAGACGAATGTCATTCAGAAGATGATCACCCCACCGACGCGTATTATTGTGACTTTTGTGAAGTCGATGACTGTTATCTGGTGTGGATCCATGTCTCCACTTTGATCGCTTTTAAATTCGATTATACTTTCCGCATGTTTTCCTTGATTTAAGACCTTATTTTTTGGGAGCTGTCGCATTACTGACTATTCGAGAATGCATATGTGTATACCATAGGTGTCAACTCATATTGTTTTGCGTTTTGGGGGTTTTGCCACTGCCTTCGTTATTTTACAGTTTAAAATTATT
>NW_026267243.1:396450-397541 GCF_000697945.3 Frankliniella occidentalis
TTTTGGTCTTTTGTAAACCGTGCAGCGTTCGTTGATTGTGGTTGGCGGGATTGGCGGTGGGGTTTGATTTGATCGGCTCGGCTGCGCGGTGCGGCGCTGTGTGGCGGCGCGCGCGCTCTGCTGCTCCTCCCCGGGCGGCTTATGCAAGCCCCATATCGGCTTACGGAGTATCGCGTTTTGGGTTCGGCGGGGCGTAGGGGCCACTTTGTATCCGTCGGGGCGGGGCGGCGGTCCCTGCACGCCACGCGCTCGCCCACGAAGATCCCGTGGAATCACGCTACAACAGCCCGGGGGAGCCCGAGGTCCACGCTCGTGCACTGCTTGCGCACCGCCCTTCCCCTGTGGCACGCGGGCGCGTTGGCTATTTTTCGTTGGCGCGCGCTCTCGCTCTGGGGTTGTTACGCGCGCGCAGCGGGGTTGCGCGAGCATCACGACTTGGGCCCTGGGGGTTATTCGGGCCAGTTGTTGCAAAATGCATGTATTATAATATTGGTATGGCCCAACCACGTGGAACGAGGTTAGTTTTGTTTTAAGACCCAGGTAGCAGAACGCAGCAAAATGCATTCGAACCGCATTATATATGTCCCATCTGAAACGCGCATTTTAGGCGCATGTACGCGCATATTTGGCGCCTACACGCGTTTTAGGCGTTTTTTAGATTGGACACAAAATGCACATTTTATGTAGCTCTGCTTCCTGGGAAGAGGGAATTTCTTCTAAGTGGATATGGCGCGGTGTAACACACACACACACTGTTGCTCTTTTGCGCGTTTACGCCTCCTACCTTGGGAGACTGGCCCGCACTCGCCCTCTCGCCTCGCCAAGTTCAGTGTTGCGGTCGGACGGCCTAAGTGACCGAGGAAAGGGATGTAGGAGGAAAGAGGAGAGGGAGGGGGGCGCTAGGAGAGAGGGTACGTACCGACCGGCACATTCTGGAGCCTCGCTGGTCCCGCTGCCTGGCTCTGCCTCCCGCTGGATGTCCTCACAAGTCGCAGCAGCAATAATTCACGTGCACCCCTCCTCTCTCTCTCTCTCTCTCTCTCTCTCTCTCTCTCTCTCTTTCTCTCTCTCCCTCTCACTCTCTCTCTCTC
>NW_026267243.1:397591-403159 GCF_000697945.3 Frankliniella occidentalis
TTACATAGTAAATGTTGTAAACTACTCTCATTTAGTTTCCCACTAAATTCTGTGCTGAAAACAGAACTCCAATAGCTGTTTGAATCGATTCGCTCCTCGGCTCCTCTCGCCACATGACGCGCGCGACCGCTCAAAACTTCTTTTCTGTCTCGCGTGTCGTCAACTTTTTAGCAAATGGTAGATTTAAAACATTTGATACTGAAACTAAATATGTCTCCGGTCGCTGTCCCGTGTCCCGTTACCTGTCAACAATACTGGGCCTCCGGCCGCTCCACCCTCCTTCCCTCTACAATGCAAGACCACCGGATTGCAAACCAAACTGGAGGGAGTATTTAGAACACAGCCCTATTCTTAAATATGTTTATCACCTACTTTCAATCAGCGATTCTTGATTAAATCTTTTTCTGCGCGTGTCGCTGCCCACTGTTAAAAAAAGTCCAAATTTCCTGCAGAATTCGATGTGAAAATAGTTGCCAGAACTCTTTTGTGAATGTGAAATCACAACTTTTCTTCGTAGTCAAAAATTGATAACTTCAGAAATTATTGCTATTGCTTCACAACTACTACCAAGTACTTTGGACTACAAAGAAGTGTAATGCTCTGAAAACCCAACAGAGTGCATTGCATATTGCATGCGTTATTTAAAGCATGCATGGTATGCACACTGCATTTATCGCATGCATTGAGATGCATGCTGTATTTAATGCATGCATTGAGATGCATGCTGTTGCTACAACTCTTTTTCGTGGAATATTTACTAAGTTAGCTATTCGGTTTTATTTTTGATAAGCCCATCAGATTCCTTGGGAAATTTCCGTTCAAGCGAGCCTTCCCGCCAACTTGAATACCAACGCTTCAAATAGGATTTTTTTGAGAAAATAAAAACAAACGCTAAACTGAACGTACGAAGTAACTATGCGTGAGAACCCCTCATGTAGGCTCGTTCGAACGGAAATTTCCTAAGGACTCACTTTCCACGAAAACGAGTTGTAGCATCAGCATTCATCTCAGTGCATGCGTGAAATACAGCATGCATCTCAATGCATGCGTCAAATACAGTGTGCATACCATGCATGCTTTAAATAACGCATACAATGCATGCTGTTGGGTTTTCAGAGTGATTTCACAGTTGCTTCGTATCAAAAGTGTTGAAAAATCAGGAAATATTTTTAACAGTGTCCATACTTTTAATTGACTTTCTCGGCTTCCTCCGCATAAATGAATAAACCTTCTCTGCCTTTCTCTCTGCTTCCCCCTCATTCTGAACCCGTTTTTACCCCCTTTAACTCACGCTAAGGACGCATCCCGCCCACGGTGAGGGCCCATGTCACTTCGCTTTGGCGTCGGCAGGGCGTTTTTTAAACGAATCTGTAAGGGTCGTTTCTGCGAGCATAAACCGCAAAGGGTGCCAGCGACATGGTTCAACACCACCTGCTGCATTTGAGATGCGTCTGGGTAACTGCCCAACAATGAACACCTGGCTCTGGGTAGTACGCTCCGCGCGCGCATCCCGCCCTCGTGAAAAATAGGCTACAATTTTAAAACTATGTGTCCATAATGCACAAAGACACTAGACAAAAAGACTAATCAAGAATTAAGAGTGCTTTGCATGCAATGAAAGTGCATATAACACCTTGGCTAAATTTACCCTAACGGTTAGTTATTCGTTTAGCAGTTGTCAAGAATTGTTTCCTAATTAAGAGAAGATCACTGAACTCGATTCTAAAATTTACACACACGATGTACAAAACAATGTGTGTCCCTCCACATCTATAATTTCACAGAGCAGGGGTAGCTTTAATACAATTCCATTCTTACTGAGAAAACCACCGAAAACTGGAGAAAGCCGCGAACCGCAATGGAAATGGAGAAATCCCAAAGAAGCCGCGTGCTTTTGAAGCGAATTTGCTCGATTCTTACTAACGTTACCTACGCGTCATTGCAGACCGTTGCAGACTGGAGGAACCGCAAACCGCAATCGAAATGAATAAATCTCAAAGAAGTTGCGTGTTTTTGAAACGAATTCGCTCGGCTCTCACTAACGCTACCTACGTGTCGTTGCAGACCGTGCCGCAGTTGCCGGACGAGATGATGCTGGAGGTTATGCAGTACCTGGACGCGAAGGACCTCCTGACGTGCCGCCTCGTGGACAAGAGGTTTTGCGGCCTGGCCCTGCACCCGTACGTGTGGCGACTACGGCGGCTCTCTGTCTCTGACCCCGACAGCGACCCTTTCGCCTGCACCGTTCTCCACCTGGCGCCACGTCTGCACTCCCTGCGCGTCGAGCTCATACCAGCGATGAACCTCTTGTGCACGTCCAAGTGCGCCGTGGAGGACCTGACACTTGACGTCGACGGAGGCGACGGCGCCGCACTCGCGGCCGAGGTTATTCGCAACCAGGAGTCGGCCGGCCGACTGAGAAGTGTCCGCCTAATTTTTCATGAAACTCCAATTCACTATGAAAAAGCCTCCAAACTGTTTAACGGTTTGGCGGGCTCCTGCAGCCTAAGAAAGCTCGTTCTTGAAAATAAGACAGACCATGACGACTTTTTTATTGATACCATTAATGTGCATGAGATAGCACAAACAGCGTCCCTTACTCATTTTCGATGTAGTCTTTCTATTATAGAGCTGGAGCCCTTCTGCCTCTGTGTGTTGTACGGACACGCTGCAACCCTGGAGCTTGTTGCGCTTGACACGAACTTCATGCAACACTCACCGGCGGCCCTACTGGCTAAAATGCCTAACCTCTGTGTTCTAGATTCTTATCTGATTCCTAACATAGAGGAACTGGTTGCGTGCAAACGGCTGAGCCGATTGGACGTGGCTCTTCCAGTCGAAAGCCAAGACCTAATCACAGGTCTCGTAGAACTCTTTGGTAGAGCTAAGCAGCTAAAAAGCGTCCACCTTGATTACGTCGACTACAGCGTCTCTTATAACGTTGGGTTGGACCTGGTGCACGCATTGGCGTCCGGGCCGTCCGCGTCATCAATCGTTGATTTCAGCATGACCACCGACTCTGAGTTTGACTCCTTCCCGCAGCTACAGCCGCTGCTGTCTGCTCTGCCCCTGATGCCTGTGCTGGAAAGTCTCTCCGTCAGCTCACCTGTGGACAAGCTCTTGCGATTCATCAGTCCGACGACGGTCCCGTCACTTCTTTCATTCCATGTCGACGATCCAGAAGACAATGCCGTACATCTGAGATGCCCCCATGCTTGGGTGCACAGGGATGCAGTCTTGACCTTTTTGTTGGCGAACCCTTTGCTGCATGTGCAGATACATCTGGCTCCGTGTGGACTCTGCGAGGCGTGTTCACAGAATTGCCATCAAGAGCTCCGTGAGCACGACCACGTGGGATTCTTCTCACATCCTGAAGATGAATGCCATTCCGTAGGTGACCATCCCACCGACGCGTATTGCGATACTTGTGACGATAAAGACAGTTCTCCTCGGGTGTGGATCCATGTCTCTAGTTTGATTGCTTTTGATTTCGATTATACCTTTCGTAAGTGTTCCCTGCAATAAGACCTTATTTTTTGTGACTTGTTACATTACTGACTATGTGAGACTGCATGTGTTTATACTCTGTCAAACTCAAATAGGTACATTGTATATACTTTAAATAAATCGTACATGGCATGTACACTTGAAATAAGGCGTACATGGCATGTATACTTTTATGCATAAATGGCATGTACGCTTTTAGAAATGCGCAGATGGCCACGTACACATTTATAAATGCGTACATAGTCATATGCATGAGTTTTGTATGCATTTATGAAAGCGTACATGCCATCTATGCATAAAAGAATACATGCCATGTACGCCGGACGCCGATTTTAAATGTATACAATGTACACATTTGAATTGACAGAGTACCGTCGAAGGCATTTAATTTTTTACCGTGGCTTTTATTGCTGTCTCTTAATTACTTTACATTTTTAATTTTCATTGCTATTTAATGTTGTATTTTCCCTGTTCATTTGGCCAATACAATATTTCTCTAGAAAAATTGGAAACTTCTCTCATTTATGTAGTGTTCTACCAAATTGCAGCTGAAAACTAGACTCCAGTGAGTGGTTGGTTGAGTCGTCGGTGTCGGTACGTTTGTTGTGCTTTTCGTGGAGGGCGATGGCCGGTCTGCTCGCGCAGCTTGCTAGTGTAAAGGCCGCGTCTCTTTGATCGCGAGGGTTTTAATCATTCCCGACCTGTTTACGCGCCCTTGGACACCGCGGGGGACTATGATGTAAACACGAATGGGGGAGAGAGAACGAGATGCATCGGATGTCGCGCTCAGCCTCGCATTCCTTACAGTGGCGTTGCGGATGGAGAGGTTTGGGGGAAACGGGTGGTGCCAAAGGTTACCAACGTTCGCAAAAACAAAAATCAGTTTTGATTTTAGTGAACAAAAGTTTTGTTCGATTTTATAACACCTACAGAACGGGATTAATCTTCGAGCATTTTTTTTTCTCAACGCAATGAATCTCTCTTCTCAACGTGCCGACTACCGCCGCGCTTTGCTCTTCTTACCACGCGAGCATCCCAAGAGTATCCCCTCTCGCCGTCAAGTGTCGGAGCGTGTGTGAGCCTAAGCCCCGCGCGCCGTAATGCAATGCAAACCCAAACAGATGGGGCTGCGGGGCGCCGCGCTTACGTTCCGCCGCGCCCGGCGGTCAGCCCCCCGGCCCGGGCCCGGGTTCACTGGGCGGGCCTGGCGGGCATTGATTTATCCCCTGGGCCTCTACCGCGGCGTGCATGGCCGGGGGCCCTCCGCCGGGCCCTCCGCCGGGCCCTCCGCCGGCCCCCGCGCCGGGCGCCGCACTGTCTTATATACGTCTCGAGAGACTTCAGGGTGTTTTCCTCTCTTGGTGGCGCGCCTGCGCAGCCTGCTTCCGACCACGCACTCCGTTTATCCGTACTGTCAATCTCTTGATGGTTTTGTGATTCGAATACTGTTGTGTTCAACGCAATAAAACACAAAAACAGAAATCAATTAAAATGTTCAAAATTAGGTGTTACTTTTCTATTTGTTTCTTTTAGTTTTTTTTTAAATAAAATAATACATTCTCTCTAATCTGCTCCCCTCCTCCCTCTTTCGAGAGGGGAATGGCTTCCGTAATCCTGTCTATAAATGGAAGTGTAATCCTGTGGTAATCCCTATGTAATCCGCTTGATAGTTAACCTTATTTTGAAAATTCCCGGGCGGAAGAATGTTAACTTTTAAGTACATCGCAGTACTCCACTTTTATTTTACGTTGTACTCTATTTAATGTGAACATTTTTTTCAAGTCATACTTAACTCATTGTATTGGAAAAGTCCACCTCTAAAGTTTACATTTTTTTCACAAATTGTAAAGAAATGTGAAATAAATGTTTAGTTTAAGTGGACAAATGTATACTAAAAGTGTACTAAAAGTACCACTTTTTTCGGCAAAGTACACTTTTTTAGGGTACTTTCCGGAAGTTTTCATACACTTAAAGTATAGAGTTCGAAATACTCTAAAATACATTTCTAATTGTGTTTCAGTTCACAAAAAAAGGATGCACTTGACTACACTTATTTGAGCC
>NW_026267243.1:403514-403817 GCF_000697945.3 Frankliniella occidentalis
TACTGTGATGTTTGCCGTTAAAATACATACAAAGTGGATTGAAAGTAGTATTGAAATGTACTGTGAAGTGCACAGTTCTGTCAAATTTTAAAAGTACTCATAGGTAACTAATTGTAAGCACTATTGTGTACAATATTTGCACTTAAAATATCAGCTCGTAGATGAATATCAAAGTACACTAAAAGTCCACGGAAACTACTCTAAAAAGTTGTCCTTTCTGTGTACTAACGAGTTAAGTTGGCCATCTACTAAAACTTTTCATTCCTTATATTTTCGAAGTACACTTAGGAAGTATACGTTGAC
>NW_026267243.1:407337-419601 GCF_000697945.3 Frankliniella occidentalis
ACGCTTAAATGCTTGCATGTGGGGTTATTTGTTTGCCCCTGCACTTCGCCAGGAATGGTGCTTAAATCTCAGGGAAATTTAGGGAGAATGGGTCTAGAAATCAGGGAAAACTCAGGGAAAATGGAAATGAAAATTTTGTGGCAACCTTGTTGTTGGGCATTGGCGGGCGCAGATTGTTGGCGGGAGGGCGGCCGCGGCCGTGTGAGCCTGGTGCCTAGTCGAGTATTGTTGGGCAGGGTAAGGGGAGGGGGTTGAAGCGACACTCAGGCACCCGGACACGGTCCGCCCAGCGCTAAAGAAATTGTTTTCTGGTCTCCGCTTGATTCTCTTGCTGTTTCGAGAAGCTAGCTGACACCTTAAAGTTACTTATATATCTTTTATGTTTAGTCAAAAGGTTTTTAAGGTATCATCTGCTAAAAATGTTATAAAAAATACCAGCAAAGCTTCGCCTTTTTTCGTGATTGGAGATGCCCTGCGTTGTATGGGATCAAACATTTGACGATTTTGTGCTCTACCGACCGTGTTACCTGAACAAGGCTCTATTTAGTTTTTATTACTTTTTGAATTAGAAACCTTGGTATTTTTAAACTTTTCCCGCTGGAGGAGGAGGAGAAAAATGTCGCCTCTGAATCCTTGCCTAAACTGCCCCCTGCGTCACGCCATTAAGGGCCGCCCGCCCCCGCCCCGCCCCCCAGGCGACGCGATATCCCCATCCTCCCCCCTGCTCCTCCCTCATACCGTCTCCCCCTCACGCGTCTACGTAACCCTTTGGACACACACAAAGTAGTCGGGAAATTGGCCTTTGAAGCGAGCGGCCGCATGGCGAGTCCCGGGAGGCCAAGTGGTGGTGTGGTGCGGCCCCTCCCTCCCACCCCCGCCGGAGGAGGAGGAGGAGGGTTGGGGTGTGTACGCACACAACGGTTACAGATCCCCCGCCCCTCCCGTCCTCCCCACTGCTCAGGGATTAAATTAGGCTAGCTGCCAAAGCAACGCCATCTATTAACCATGCAGGGGTCAGTTTCGCTCAGCAGGGCAGGACTGGCGGTGGTGGGCGGTGAAGCGAGTATGGCGGGCTCTGTTTCTCGTCAGGATGATTCTAAAGGAAGTAACGAGTTGGAGAAAACTATTAACGTCTCGGTGAGAACTGTGTGCAGAGCAAATTTGGGACGAATTAGTGTCTTTATGTAAGTGCAAACAATTTTGAACCCTCATTATACGGCCTCTTCTCGTCCTCATTTTTCTCTGTTAAGAGCTTGCAGTGAAGCTAGTTGATCATTATTTTAAAGAAACTAGTACATATTATGCATTTTGCTTTTTCTACGGCGTCCTTTTCTCTGCGTGTTTCTGGGTTTGAGAACAATTCGGGGTTGATTCAAACCTACATAATAAAGAACACGGTAACTTGTTTCAATCAAGTACATTGTACTGCTCGATTCAAAATACAATGCGCTTGATTCGAGAACACGCTTTTCAGGGTGTACTAAACAGAACATTTCTTTAGCATCCATGGAGAGCAAGACTTGAGCACCTTTATTTTTTTCCGAATTTAAATCTTTGAGTCTGCTGAAACAGAGGTGTCCACCTTTTGACCGACCTCAGTTGGTGTCACGGATATGTACAGAGCACTAATCATTGCGAAGAGAGACAGAGGCCTATGGGCGCAATTGACAAAACCAAGTGCGGCTCATATCCTGCACGGCACACTGTGGCCGCGTTATGAAATAAAAAAAGGAGACCAAAAGGAATGTCTTTCTGTCGGGAGGCGGCCGGGCCGAGACGGAGGAGACACGCTCCAGGAGGGGCCGTAATGAAATTAGGAACCGGGGCCGCGCGCTCACCGGCACGGCCGTGGGAGTGCGTCCCAAGGCCGACGAGCGCACTCTTTACAAATAATAAAGTGCCTTTCCTGCATCAACGCACTTAGAAAAGAACTGGCTCGCGAAAGTATGACATTGGGACATCCACCCGTCTTCCATATAATCGCCGCATCGGTTGTAAAATGTTTTCAATACAATGAACACTTTCCTTCGCTTAAACAGTGCTAGTTTCGGTACTCTTGAATCCGATTTCTAGGAGTGAACCGGTTGGATGCCTGAGAAATTATCAGAGAAAAGTAATAACGCTGTATAATTTTTGGAAAGGTTTGTAAACAATAAGTAACGGAGTTTAACTTTATTGCGGGCTATTTAAGTTTTTTCTTTTTTTGCAGTGTTTGAAGAGTGAAAAGGAGAATCCGTGTAAACGCAGACAGCTGGATCGCCACAATCAACGAGCCGAAAGAGGTGAGCATGAGGCAATCAAAAAACGGGGAGCCGGGGCGAGGGTCACTGCACAAGCAGGACCCGAGAGCAGGACCGACATGTGTGTCAAGCAAGCGGAGCAGGCGTGTTTGCCGTCCTTAATTGGCTGACCAAAACAACAGACCGGAAGAGCCATCAGCGCCACCACGCCCTGTAGCTCTTTCTCCGTCCGTCTCTCTTTCCCCGGTGTCTCGCTGTGTCACTCTCTCTGCAACGTTGCGCCCCCCCCCCCCGCCCCCATACTGCGGCCGGGTGCATTCTACCTCGTCATGTCCATTTCATAATGACCGGTGTTGTCAGGAACACACACACATACGTGAACGGTGACAAGGCCCGCGGAATGCTCAGGGGGTAGTGTGTCCCTTGACCACCATCACCACCATTGCGGCTCGCACCAGCAATGGGAACCACAACGCTCTGCCCCCCCCCCCCCCCCACACACATCATGAACCCAACAGTGTACATTGTATGCTGCTGATATATCAGCAATCTTAGATCTTTCCAGCGGAAATTTTTGAGACGTAAATATGTGAAAGGGTTCCAGAGTAACTGTACTGTAGACTCTTGGTGTACATAATTAAAGTAGTTGCCAAATTGAGTAATGCTAACGCTACTTTGGGCAATTCCAGTGATACAAAAATATATGTCCGTGTACGTTACGCACGCGGTACGTTGTTTTGCCATACATGTCTAGACTCGGCATCTCAAGGCGCGCCTATCCATGTTTTGTACAATACTGTAGCACCTCTCATCACGGTAAAAATAGTTTCTTGTATCCCTGCGCAAGGTTGTCTGTGGGTTGTGCCGTTCCGCTTGGCAACGAGGGAACACTTGGAACTCTAAGCGACACTTGGATAAAATGGTAGAGAAACAGTGAAAGGGGAAGGGGTAGAAAATAGAAGGGAACGTTAGTAAGGGGAAAGAGGAGCTGCGCCCAACCCGTCTAGGCCACTCCCTAAGGGTGAGAAGTCGCCAATTGGCGACCGCTTCCCTCATGTCTCTATTTCCGGTCCGGAGGTCTCGTGGCGGTGTAGGCTGCTGCTTCCGGTGAGGCTAAGGAGGGCCGCCGAGGGCCGCCCTTCTGGAGCCCTTCCGCGATAAGGCTCTGCTGGTCGTTCCGACTACTGCAGCTTCTCGGGGAAATTGTGTCATCGTCTCACAAAGTTTTTGGCGCAAAGAAATTGTTTATTTTTATCTTCCATATTGGTTAAAATCTATGCAAGTAATCTCTTTTTCAAATATAGATTTACTTTCAGTATTGTCAAAAGTTGTGATGGCAGCGTGTAAGAGCCTGGATTAGACACTTTTCGCTTTTGCTGATTTCCTCTTTATTTGCAGCTTTCCTCGCTCGCCCCCCCCCCCCCCCCACCGGGTCCGTGGGTCCGTAGTCGCGAACGGCAGCTGGCTAAAGGGATCGCCACCGACAGTGGTGTAATACCGTGACCCTAGAACGAGCCCTAGAGAGCTCAGCAGATGCCCCGCTCTTGCTTTCCTCCTCTCTCCCCACCTCACTTCTAGCATCCCCCTTGTACGGAAATGCCACCCCCTCCTCCCTCTACGCCCCCCGCCGTTTGCGTCGCAATTTCGCGGTCAAAAGTTTCGCCGCCGGTGTTCAGGCGGGCCGCAACTTGATTAGTTTTTGCTGCGCTCAGACTTACGCAAGCGTCGTCGCACGTTGGGCGCGGCTGTAACCGACAATGTTGTGCTTTCCACGGCTTTCCATATCCATAGACTACACTCTTTCGAGTGTGGTACGGCCAGCCTCCTTGACCGGGTATATGTACTACCTCCCACGTTTCTCTCTCTCTCTCTCTCTCTCTCTCTCTCTCTCTCTCTCTCTCTCTCTCTCTCTCACTCACTCTCTTTCCCTCCCTCCCTCTCTCTCCCTCTCCGCCTCCTCCTCTCTCCCTCTCCGCCTCCTCCCCTCCATGTCGCTCTCTTGCTTCCTATCTCTCTCGCTCTCCCTGTCTCGCTCTCGCTGTGTCTGGTGCGTTGATCATTTGCAGCCGAGTTGCTGCTGTATATAACTTAAACCAAGGATTAGGGCCAGCTAGAGCATAGGCGCGAGGAAGTCGTGCTCCACCCCAACCACCCCCAGACCGTTTCCGCCACCGCCAACGGCACCCAAAGATCATTCCTTGCACTGCATATAAATAAACGTGATTGTGTAGGTCATTCTCTTACTGCCATTTGAGCCACTTTAAACACTGTAAAAAATATTGTTGTAACTTAAGATTAAATTTGTTGTTAAGTTTCTCATTGACTCGTGTTGTTGTACAACAGCTTCGTTTGTCAAATGACAGCTGAAGTTGTCCAGTAACAGTAATAAAAAAAGTCAGAAAAATCAAAATGGTGCCCATTAGTCCAATATTAACAATGCATTGACAACAAACGTAGTTGTTTTTCAACAACTTCTGTTGTTCTGAGCTGTTGGTCAACAACTGAGCTGTTTTTTAACAACTGCGTTTTACAGTGAAGTTAAGGTGGATTTCAGAGTTCCCTAAACGCAAGCGCAGTTCTCACGCCCGGCATGATTTTCACGCCCAGTGTGATGAAAGTCGGTTCCTGATTGGCTGCGTGAAGCTTACGGAGCGTGAAAATAACGCCTGGCGTGAAAATCACGCTTGCGTATTGTGAACTCTGAATCCACACTTGATACAGCCTACACTGCAGAGCATCAAAAAAGGTAGACGCTGTGCTGTAGGTATTGGCAGTGGCATTTTCAACTGCACTGTTAAAAAAATGGTTGTATATTAACAACGAAAGTTCAGTTACGTACAACAACATCATATTCTGTAAAAAAACAACTATAATAACAGACCTCGGAAACAAAGTTTCTAACCGAAAACAGTCACTATTGTTTTGCTCATGGAAAAAAGTTGTAATATTACGAGTGTTCGGAACGAAATGTGTTGCTAATAAAATTAACCACACTTTTCTTGTACATTTACACCAAAGTAATATCAAAAGGTTTCTGTTGTGGGCCAATATAAGCCGAATAGCACAAGTCTCGTGAGGGATCAAATGGCAACAACATTTGTTGTTCATTAATAGCTGTATCGTTTCAAAAATGCTTTTTTTTATAACTATTTTTAAACCGTTACACATGCGAAACGGTTTAGCTTTGGAGTTGAATCTGCGTCAACACACCTTACTCAGCTAGATTTCGCTGATTAAAAGCCCACCTGACCCTTAAATGCATCTGAATTGTTGTTTGTTGATCCGTGAATATCACGCATGGTCGTGTGTCTGCCATCGACGGGCGGTCGGTGAGCTGCGACAGGTGCTGTGGCGCGCGGTGCGGTGGCGAGCAACAGTCCGACCGAGCGAACACACACACACACACACACGCTTCCCTGGTCTATTCCATAACCCCTCTCTCCCACAACAGCAGAAGCTCCGCTCCGCAATGGGCAAATTCTTCACTCTGGCGTAGTAAAGGTGCGTCATCGGAGGTTGACGGAAAATCCGTAATAAAAAAGTTGATTTAAGTGTGTGTGTGTGTGCGCGTGTTTTTGCCGTTTGTCGCGATGTGTAAAGATGGATACAGGGTTCACAAGATGCGAGCGTGATTTTCACGCCGCTAGCGTGCAAAGAGTTGTTTTGGTTAGCAGTAGCAGCGTCTGCTAGCAGCGTGATTCGTAGGTTTCGCAAGTTTCGTAGGTGCACATTCTCGAATATCTCCCCAAGTGCACCTACGAACTTGCGTGAAAATCACGCAGCTAGCAGACGCTTGCGTGAAACTACGCCGGAAACGTGAAAAATCTCAGTCGCTCCAAAGCTGATTCAGCTGAAAAGAATAGTATAGCCCCACGGCGGCCTGTTATTGGCTGTTGCATACAGTCAACTGCTAAAACACTTGCACTCACATACACACACAACTCTTACCGCCCCGTTCTATCATATTGGCAAGCCACACCCCCGCTAATCTCGCTTCTATTCACTCTATCCGGTCTCAATTCTCTTCTCCTGCTCTCGGGGAGGCTCTCTGAATTCCATATTCACCACGATACATCGTCCTCTATCACTCTCCCTCGACAGACGCTCTCGCACACACAGACACACACACGCAACAGGTGTCATGTGTGTTTATGCTTTCTTTCGCGAGCGTAAGCGTGTGTGTGAGTGTGAGTGTGTGTGTGATTTTTGCCTGCGCCAAGCGAGACTACAAAGACAAACCGGATATAAATGCCGGCTCGAACGGTCGTTGTGGCTGCGGAATGTTTTGCAGAACCACCCTGCCTTCGTACTCGCGCTTGTTCGCGCTAGTACACTGCTGAAAAGCAAAGTCGGTTTTCTTTTAAAAGACTCTAAAATGAGAACTGAAAATACAACAGGTCCTTCTCAGTGCAGACAGAACCTTCGGAAGATCCCTTTTGTGCGTCCTGGCTGGTACGTGTGGAAAGGATGCGTGTCACAAACGGAATAGGCCAAAACGTTTCGTCTACACTTACAAATTTTGCCTGGTATTAAAGTTGCTGGAATTGTAACCAATAAACGACTCTTAAAAGCTTTTTTTTTTTTAAATAAACAATGTCCTTTCTTTGAGCCGCCGTTTGCTCGTCGGAGTGTCGCCTCGAGACCATGGTCAGTGCACTGACCGAGCCGGACCGAACCTTCGGGGTCGTGTGGCGCCTGACGCGGTGGCTGCCTGGCTCCGCCTGTCTCACCGGGGTGAGTCCGGCGGCCAGCCCTGGAGAGAAGGGTTCCCAAACGATGCCCGGGGACGGCCCCGCCTGCTGGGCACTCATTAAACTTGGACCTTGTCCAAAAGGTTTGCGAAGAGGGGGGGGTGGTAGTGTGGGGGCTGGCGTCTAGCTGGGGGGAGGGACCAAATGTGAGGAATGGGGGGAAAGAAGGTAAATATCACTGTTTTGAAAAAATGGTTTGTACATTAACGAGAAATCACTGATATTTTTATTAAAACAGCAAGTGCCTGTGCATTTGAACCAGGCAGGGCTTAACCTGAACTGAGTTTTATATTCCGTATGTTTACAAATGTGTTCTATAAATTTGTTTTTTTTTTGTTGTTTGTCATTGACTTTAATATAATTTTCCCCATGGATTTTTCTATGAATGTACATAAGCTACTCTGTTTTACCGATCTTGTAAGTTTCTCTTGCAAGTTTTCAATATTATTTCACATTGATACAAAAGTTGTGTTGGTTTCTAGTTTTAAAAAGGAATTGAATTTATTTTCTTACTTTGGGACCAAGATGAAAGTGGAGTATGCTGTATGTTTTTTAAACCATGTCCCATTTCGTTGTGTGGGGAATATCTCCTCCTAGATTACTGGTTTGCGTTCCGCGTGGGAGTGCGCGAGACAGGGCCGGGCTTGAGGACCACATGTCGGGAGGGATTTAGCGGGCATTATGTTGGGGAGGACGTGGAGGGGGACGGGAGAGTGGGGGAGGAATATGGATGGATACATGGCGTGCCTGGAGATGAATGCAGTGTGGTGGCAGAGTGCATTACCATTTCGGACACATCTCCCAGGAATTACTACAACATCCGAAAACGGCGCCCTGGAGGCCATTTTCGCTCCCCCTTTCTCATTGTGCGTGCGTGGGCGGAGCGGGTGGGCGTGGCACATGTCGAGTGAGTGTGCGAGCGAGAGCGAGGTGTGCGGATAGTCTGGGGCAGAGAGAGAGAGAGCGAGAGAGGCGGGACCGGGGGTATGCGCACGATCAACTTTATGACAAACTCTGTGACTATCCTCAATGACACTCCATTCAACTTACTGCGTACCAGAGGCCGTGGGGAGCGTGGAGGATGGGGGGTTTGAAAGTGGAGGACCAGCTTCTCTAGCCACTTCCGAGCACCTCTTTTCCCCCGCCCTCTTATTTTACTGGAAAGGAAGACGCCAGAAGTGGGGAAAAATTGTTGCGGTTTAACAAAATGTGTATTATGCAGGAAATGTGAAAAATCATCCTTGCTCCTTGCTCCCATTTATGTGATTATTTTTTATTTTGAAAAATGGGTTTTGTTGAATTTTGCTGCAAAGTTGTTGAAGGTGTGTCGTTATTTTCAACGGTGTTTCGGCAGCGACTGGCCGGACCCTTGACCCGGCCCGGCGGCACTGCCCTCTCGTCCGTTCCTTGGCCCGGGCCTCGCGACAAAAGCGCCCCAAAGCAACTCCCTATTCACTGCAGGTCAAGGTGTTTTAAAAGAGAACGTTGCATTTTTTACCCCTAAAACTTCAAACTATGCCCTCCTTGTTAAGACAGTCATGGCTCTTAAAGTAGGCTCTGATAAGGAAACGTTTATTATGTCCAATGGGACAATAACAGTTGTTTTGTAGCGTTTTCTTAAAATGGGGTGAATGTGCCATATAGTTCTTTCTCGGGAAACTTGTCAAAAGTTGCCTTACCAGGCCAAACACCGAAACGGGTGAAAATATTATGAAGCCAATAAAAGGCGAGCATCTCTCCACTTGTATGCCATGTCAGGCGCTGTCTCTTCATTGTATCTGAAGGCGTGTCTTGTTTATGCGCGCCAAAGAAAGGTCCGGAGGAAATAGGGGAAGGGGGAAAAGAAGGAAGGGTCGGGAAGGTGAAAGGAGGGGAAGGGTGGATGAGAGCTCTGTTGGAGGACCGCAGCAGCGGGAACAGAAACCTTAACAAGGTTGAGCAGAAAGGATTGGTTGATATTCATAGAGGGCCGACCTTTCGGTCTCCTTCTCGTGAGCGTAAGTGGACTTGAGTCTCTCTGACTTCCGCGCCGGGGCCTCCCTTTGTGTTCTAGACACCGTCATCAGTACGTTTTCGTTGTTTCCTTTTTCCAAATTTCAAATGGGTCATTTCGCTAATACTCGCTAATACCTTCGATCGGAAAAATAAAGCATACTTGAAACACTTGACAAACCCGAAACGGGAACGGGACACGCTGCTCGTTTTTATTTGAAATCCCCTCGTGATTGTATCCTCCTGGTTCACACTTCTTTACATCCTCTCGTCTCGTTTTTACCTATATTCGACTTTGTAGACCACTATAACATACGGCGCACGAGCCAGTGGATGGAGGATCTCACTGCCTAAGCCGCCATCCTCACGGAGGCAGGCTGGAGGCTAATGTATTCGCGGCTAATCAGGCCGCTGTGTGTAAGCCCCACGAGGGCTGGAGGATGGCCGAGCAAGGCCCCGCTGTGGGTGAATGGGGCTTTGATGACGAGAACTGTCTGCACCGTCCTCTCACCAGCACCTCTAGCCTTGCCAGCAGACCATCGTGAAGAAGAGTTTGGTACTTGAACGTTATATTTTGCTTCGATAAATAAAGTGTTCAACTGGCGTGCACATGGACGTGCTCAACACTTTGTTGACACGTTCAAGTGTTTGACTGGGTTTTGAATACTATAAAGTTTTTAACAGTGAAGTTGAACACCTAGAAGAGTTCAACATCAGGGTTGGCTGTGAAGCTTTGGACACTTTAAAGTGTTCAAATTTACTGTTGAACACTTCGAAGTATTCAATTCACCTGTCAAACCCTTAAAAGTGTGCAACATAATGTGGAGCACGTGCAAGTCACGCCAGTTGAACACTTTATCATCACTTAAGTCGAAAACTTGATGCGTGACATTCATAACTTAATTTTACTTTCCCTATGCCAGCATCCATGCGTAGTGTGCATTTTTTTTGGTCTTTTTTCAACCTCTGACCCGGCGAGCTCAGGTTGCCCCCGTTCGTCCCCGCGAGGCACACTCACAGAGCGGCTCCCGGCGCGGCACCGAAGCTATATCGCTCCATCCAATAAAAAAATGAGGCAGATCCGTTGGCGTCTTGCGCCGGCCTTGCGGGCGCGCGGTATGGTGTCGCTCGCCGCGGGGCACCGCCACCCCCCGCCCCACCCTCGACCCGGCCCGGCCCGGCTTAGACGATACACGTCATCTCGGGACCCTGTTGAGAGCAAGAGGGGCGGGGGGTGGGGGAACTTGCGATAGCTGGTAGCGTTAGAAGGGAAAGGAAAGCAGAAGAAAGGAACTGCGTGTCAAGTAGTTAGCGCCTGGGAGGTGGGCTCCGGCCGCTCCGTGGTGTACGGTGGGCCCGCCTCCCTGCAGGGCGCTCTGCATGCATATTGTCAGTCGCATTTCCTCAGAAAACAACGCGGAACCTCCGTGCAGTGTGCAACATGTCTCTCGAAACCTTTAGCTTTTTATTTACCCTCGTTCCTCCCTCCCCCCTCGGTGCAAGTCTCAAGAGTGGGATTACAACCCCCTTAGCCGCTTTGGACGCGTGTGAACCCGAGAAGCCGGCGGGATAGTCTCTTTGGAGGTCTCTTTGGAGGTCTCCATCTGTCAGTGATGACCTGCGGGCCCCACTTATCGGCAGAGGGCGATCACCTCCACCCTTCCACCTTCCACCCTCCCCTACATCTTTCCTGCTCCCCCTCTTCCGCTGCGCCCCGTTTTTCCTTCCCCCCTCCCCTCTTGCCGTCCTATCATCTTGTGGCATTTGCGGGTCGAGGCGGGGCGAGGGTAGCGTTGGAGCCGACCGAAATGTGTCACATATTAGAGTAATGGGGGTTCAAAACGTGACAAGAAAGGGGGAGGGACAAGGGGGAGCGGTCGCTCCTGCTAGCGGCCAGAGGAAAAGAGGGGGGGGGGGAGCGCCCTGTTAGGAGAATTCACGCTGGAGTGGCCTGGGGTGGGGTTGTCTCTGAAAGAATCCTAAGGAAACCGCCCTATCTCTATAAAAAAAAGAAGCAATAATACAAATAAGAAAGTAGAACAGTTTTAAAAAGGTTACACGCTTTGGTAGACTTACCTATGTCGGGGATGTCTTTCTCATGATCCATCCATTCGGAAAACTGCAACACAACAAAAGAGAAGAGACGTGTCAAGCTGGTTGATCAGTGCGACTGCTCGCTGCACTCATCGGGGGCAGTCCCATTCAAACAAAAAAATTCTTTTCTGTTTTAGTTCCAGAGTTTCCGGATAGGTCGCGTCGCTCTGTTCTTCATTGGCGAACTCAGTTTTGTCTGAGTCTAAAAGAGCTGCCTGCCGTGGCGAAGATCGGAGGAGAGGCTTTAATTTTGACGATGGTAATCCGCGACCCACGCGGGGCTTGTTGCAAAGGTAGGCGAGGTGAACGTGGATCGAGTAAATGGGAGAGAGCAAAAGTAAAGGGGCGATGGACAGACTGAGCACCAGGGCGATAAAAAATTGAAAATAAACGGGGGGCAAGGGGGGGGCAATAAAAAGTAAAAGTAAGAAAGACTATGGGGTGGTTGGCGCCTGATTGTATTGCTCTCCCGAGAGGTTCGCTCACTGCTGCTTGTGTTTCTCGTGGCTTTCGCGCCCGCCGCTCCGCCCGCCCCTCTACCCCCGAGGACGTCAACATGCCAAAATGGCCGACGTGCTTCTCGAGCTATTTGCTTGTCTTTTCAAGAGCGAGCGAGAAAGAGACGGGCGAGAGAGTGTGTGTGTCCCTGTGTGTATGCGCGCGCGCGTGTGTGTGTGTGAGAGAGGAGAAGAGATATGGGAAGGGGTTGATGCGTTGTGCGCGTAGTGTTCATGCTGCTCAGTGGGCTGTGTTCGGAGTGCACATGCCGACTCACCGTCTATCCATGAGTGTGGGACAGAGAAAGAGTAAGAGAGAGAGAGAGAGACGGCTCACAAAGGCCCACGCGGTTGCGCTTGTTGGGAGAGTCCAGACTCCGCTCGTCGTCTCTAATGAGATCAACCACTGTGGAGCGTCGTGTTGAGCCGCTTGTGTCTCCAACTCCTTTTGGAAACTTGCTGCTCAGATCTCTGCTCTTATCTCAAGTGACCCACAAAGAAACACTACGAACATCAAATAGAAGCAATTTTTTTCATCAAAACATAAACGTGTTTCTTCCTAAACTCAGGTCTTGATTGGTTTGGATCTAAGTAAATACTAATTTATTGAGACTTCATACATTTTTGCTTTGGAGGCGATACAGTACCTACACTGTTATTTAAAGGCGTCCCGTCAGAGTGCGACAAAGG
>NW_026267243.1:419651-420867 GCF_000697945.3 Frankliniella occidentalis
CGGGCCTCCGCCCGGGCCCCCTCCGGGGTCGTTCAAGCCATCGCCGTCGCGGTCCGAGTCGTCATCCCCGCCATCGTCTGCAACAATCACACAACCTCATTTAATTTTCAATGCACTTTTTACGAGTTCTCTACCGCCAGCAACGCGAGAATCTTGGTAAATCAGGCTGGTTTGGGTGCTTCTCCGTGCTTCTTCTCAAAGGTAAAGTGGGTGGTTTGGTATGGTTCGGAACTGGTTTTTGTTAGGCCTAGAAGCCAATGGAACTCGAAATTACTGGAAAGTAGGGTTCGAGCTTCTACTTGCTGTTCATTGCGCCGTTTAAGTTCGTCGACATTCACACTCAAAAGCATGTAACACTTCTCTGAGGAAAAAACAAATGATTTCTTAGGGATCGTCCAGATAGTACGCTCCTATTCCTCAGATTGATTCGATCATTCGCCACATTTCGAGTCGAGAGCTCGGCGCCTGCGAGACTCGGGGTAGGCCCTCCCGCAGTACACGCATGCTCTACAGGCAAAATGTTGCCTACCTATCAGGCGCTATGAGACCTTACATTGGCTGAACTTTTACGGAACTACGGAACAGAAGATAACGGACTTTCTGGGTGGTCCCACCACTATAAGGGCGATAATGTACGCCGAAGAACGTCTTAATTTCGCAACTTAAAACTAATTTTGTGTTCTACGCCACTTCGTCGTTATTTATGTTTTTCTTCAGAGTACAGGTTTCAGAGCGCAGTCAGGTCGCCTAAACCAACGCCAGCAACACTTACATTATCGAACACAAAACAGAATCCATTCTCTTTAACTCGTTACGATGAATTCTCGAAACGATGTACCATTTTTTCCGTTTCCCCTATTCTTATTGTACCGAAAAGGTGAGGGAGAAGGAAGGGAAGCACGAGTCATTGGGCAATTTGGCCGGAACCACCGCCGCGTGCGTCCCACACGACTGAGCCCGCCGCTCCCCGGATGCGGTCGAGGCAATGTATGTGTGTGTGTGTGTGTGTGTGAGAGAGAGAGAGAGAATAAGAACAAGAAGAAGGGGGGGGGGGAGATGGAACTGTCTTTAGCGCCTAACAGAGACAGTGTGACTCAAGCAGAGGAGCACACGTCTAAAAAATTTTCTTGCATTTCAAGACTCGGTCTTGGATGCTTATTGGCGTTCTCCATAAGATCCAAGACATAGACTTGAAATTCAAGAACCTTTTTTTTTT
>NW_026267243.1:426027-433138 GCF_000697945.3 Frankliniella occidentalis
TGCGACAAAGGTGTATGCCCAGACTGCGACTTAAGTCGCACTGGTTTCTGTAGCATACGCCTTTGTCGCACTCTGACGGGACGCCTTTAAATAACAGTGTAGACGTGCCGTCGCTCCTCTCACTATCGTTGGAAAGGTCTTTTCAAAAGCTAGCCAATGGTGATTTTCATTAAACTTTAAATGCATACCGTAAGGAGATAACATCCAAAAACCAAGGAGATGCTCATTCGATTTCTCGTCTCAAAATATAGGTAATAGGGCAGTCGACCCCGGTACCTCCTGCGGGTGATCACATTGTGGTCATAAAGTGCGAGTCCCCCCGCCGGATGACCACAGCTTTGCAGGGCAACTCCAACACGGGGTCGAGCTGCCGAGACGGAGATGGTCACACTGTGGTCATTTCCGAGTCCATTCCAAAACGGCTCCGGCAGTTGGGACCGGCAGGGTCAGAGGGCATTCGGCCCCAACGTTCTAAACAGTCTCTAAAATTGTGTCTTTAACCTTAAAAGTCTATTTAACTATTAAATCCTCTGAGACTCAGCTGCTGCATTTGCTGCAGGCTGGCCGCTGCGCTCCTTATAGTCCAGGAAAGATAGCTCAAAAACTGCCCAAAGCTGGAAAAAAATCGCTCACACTTTTTTTCAACGGTTTTCGACTCATTAGACCTTCCTTTACAACATACCAAAATTCCCCCAAAATCCCCGCATTGGCATTTTTGTAGTACCCTGTGAAACATTTACTTAATTTTATGTATTTAAGCAAAAATTGAAAATCTGCTCAGGTCGCTCGGAATGGTTTCAAATTACAAGTCATGCTAGTTTATATCAGGTTTAGGATAAAAAAAGACAAATATCCCAGAAAACCACTCAATTTTAGTCAATTTTCGTATAAAAAGGCCAAAAAAGGTCAAATTTTAACCGAAAACTATCAAAATAGTAAAGAATCCGTGATGGATGTTTGGTGGTCAGGACCGTGTGTGTGTGTGTGTGTGTGTGCGCGCGCGCGTCAGAGAGAGAGACAGAGAGTGAGAGAACTCAGTGGCGTCCATCGCTTCTGAATGCGGTGTGCCAGACCGTTAGAACACCCTCCCTCCTCGACCTAAAACCACCCTCCTTTCCGGATATTTTCTTCCTTCTTTTCTTGGCTATATGTCTACGTTTACGTATTTTTCCGTTTTGTTTCCTTTCATCGCGTTTCCTTAATTCTTTAATGTGCACTGTGCACCGTTTTGGACACATGCATGCCATCATCTCGCCTGCCTACCTGCCTGCCGTCCAGGCGCGGATCCAGCGAAAGATTATAGGGGGGGGAGGCATTTTGCAGAATGTGTTATGTTATAATTACCTAACCATCAGGGGAATTAAATGAAAATTTGCCGATTTTGAGAGGGCAAACACTCATTTTCCAAAATAATGAAGCACACTTGTCTTAGGCTTTTGATGCCCCAAAGTCAGATAAAGGCAGAACGTTCGCGAGCGAAAAAAAAAAGTGGAAAGTATGATTTTTAAAGTGGGATTTCTACGGATTTCTAGCAAAGAGAAAAGGGAAATGAAAAGTCATCGCGAGCGAAGCGAGCGAAAAAAATTCTGAAGAATACAAATTAAAACTTGTGATTACCCACACACCTAAGTAACACAAGAAGTCACCATCACCGCGAGCGAAGCGAGCTAAGAAAAATTCTGAATAGTACGAAATAGCCGTCTGGGCCTGGGCTGCTGTCGCATCATGTAGGGCCCGTCTCCTTTCGCACTCCCACGCTCATCTCATACGTGAGCGGTCAGGCGTGCCTAACTTATACTAATAAGCCAAATGACAAATTGACAAACCTATACATTTTTGGAAAGAGGAGAGTGCGGAGATGGTAATTCTTCAAAAATATTGGCAATTTCGCTTAGTATAAGGTGCCGCACATCTCTCACGTGAGCGCTCACTTCACGTGAACGCTCACGCGTGCTTAACTTTACACGCCCCATGCGGCAGCCAGAGGCGAGCTGTGAGCTATAAGTAACCACTTTAAAAAACAAACATTTTAATATGCGTTAGTAATTTCTCCATTTCTTTCCCTTCCCTTTGCCCTTTTCGGCTTTTTCTTCTCTTTTCCTTTCCTCCTCTCCCTAGTGCGCTCTCGCTCTCTCACACACACACACACGGTCCTGCCACCACCAAACCACCACCAAACCACCACCAAACACCCATCACGGATTCTTTACTATTTTGATAGTTTTCGGTTAAAATTTGACCTTTTTTGGCCTTTTTATACCAAAATCGACTAAAATTGAGTGGTTTTCTGGGATATTTGTCTTTTTAAACGGACCCGTTTATGCCAGACAGTTGGGGCGCGGGGGGAGAGCGTCATGGTTCAACACCACCTGTTAAGCAGCTCCACACCCACGCCCGAGTACTAGAGCAACAATGGACACCTTGCTCTCGGAGTAGTCGCCGCGCGCGCGGCCCAGCGCTCATGCCAAAAATCGTGTCAAATTATAAAAGTAATAATAGGCTAATTCAAAAAAATATCACGCAAAGAGACACATCAAGAACAAGAACAATGCAGCGAGCAGGCATGAAATGCCTACATATGGCGTCGAAAAGCAGATTGTACAAGTGAGAGGGCGCTATGACGCGGCGCAAACTTCTATATTAAAAAAATATTGCTCGAAACTATAAAATAGAAAATTTTCTTTACTAAGGGTCCGTTTATGGTTAACAAGAATTGTTAACGTTTTTTATCCTAAACCTGATATAAACTAGCATGACTTGTAATTTGAAACCATTCCGAGCGACCAGAACAGATTTTCAATTTTTGCTTAAATACATAAAATTAGGTAAATGTTTCACAGGGTACTAAAAAAATTCCAATGCGGGGATTTTTGGGGAATTTTGATATGTTGTAAAGGAAGGTCTAATGAGTCGAAAACCGTTGAAAAAAAGTGTGAGCGATTTTTTTCCACCTCAAACCCTAACTTTCTTGGACTATTATGAGCAAATGCTTGCGGTGCACAGATGTCTCACCTAAAAAGAGCGAGTTTTTTTCTCATTTCTACATTTGAGTGATAATTTAGAAACCTCACCTGAAGAAGTGTTGTGATTTCACAGTTGCATCTTACCAAGTCAGTGTTGGGAAATCACAAAATGTTTTTAACAGTATGGTGCGTTTGTGTAGGCGGTCTGCCTATTCGTACGGCTAGACGATAGACTCAGTGTGTGTCGGCTAGAATATGCATTTGCTCTAACGGGGCGCAGCGGCCACCCCGCATAATACTTCCCGTAATTTTATCATTTTTTTATTTTTTTTACGGTGACGTATGTTCTTGCAAACCGATTTCGTAGGGAGGGAGAGCTGGTGTCCCAGAGTAGACAAGAAAATGAGCGAAAGGAGTTCGACAATAAGAGAACAGGAGGGGGAAAAACGGGACAGTACACAACAGATAGCAAAAAGAAAGCCCCCCCCCCCCCCCCTCGGTGGAGATGGGGTTGAGTTGAGGCCCCGCGGCGTGGTGGGGCTCGGCCTCAGCCAGGCGGGCTGTTGACCTGAAAACTTGGTAATCACCCTGGTTCTCATCAAACGCTCCGACCCTGCACCGTGCCGGCACCGGGCTACCCCTTCCTCTCTCTCCCCTTTCCCTTTCGCTTCCCTCTCTCACCGTGACTAGATCGGTATCTTGCGCCTCGCTATCGCACTCCGTAAAGCGCTCGCCGCATCGAGAAAGAGAAAGAAAATAGAAACAAGACGGGGAGTAGGCAGCTGCCAAGCACCCGAGTCGTAGAAAATGTCTTCTTGTGCCATTTCAATTGTGTTATCTGAGTGGGTGCAAGAACATTACCAGTGTACTTGTTACCTTTTTTTTCTGTTTTTAACAACCCAGATAACCGAGGTATTGACGTATAAGTATTTTGAAAAAAAAAAAAGCAAAACAAAAAGAACTCGACACAAGCCGCAAACTTGCGAAATCGATCAATATTGCAAAAGTTACAAAAGTGTTTTAGTATTAATACGCGAATCGGTTTTCGACACTTGCTACTGTCAAGAAACTCGCTCTCGACGTTCAACACCCGCGGTGAAGGCGAGAGCTGTTCTTTTGCTAAAAGAGGTCACCTGATTCCCGGCTTTACGGGCCTGGGCCCGGGTGTGGTGTGGACTATGGGGGTTTACTTCCTAAATAGCTTATTAATGGGGCCTCCTCTGTACAGATATGTAGATGAGCCCGAGGCGGCACCAGAAACGCATGGTCAGAGTTGGGCTTGTAAAATTTATCGATTTTCCGATATTCCCTCGAGACGTTCTCCTCTGCCGGTTGGGGGAAAGAAAAAGTAGTCAAGCGGGAAGGCGGAGAGGGGGAACAGGGGAGAGTTATAAGTAGGTATGTTGGAGTCAGTCATCCCGCCCCCTTTAAATGTTTTTCTTAAGCTCAACTCGTTAAAATAACTCGTTTGTGGGATTTCAGGACCCAGTCTTGGATCTTACGGAGAACGCCATTTGCATCCAAGAGCGGGTCTTGAAATACTAGGAACATTTTTCGACATATTTGTCGTGAATTTCTGTTCTCTGCAATGCTTATGCCCGTGCTCAAATGTAAGTTTGATTTAGGATACGCAGTCACAAGGTGCTGCGGAATAGAGTGGAAGAGAGGAAGGTTAAGGAAGAGCGAGGGAGAGAGAGAGGGACGGGGCTCTGCGTGTCTTGAATCATTACTTTGTGGAGAAGTGGGTGGGGAGAGAAGGGCGCAGGAAGAGGGATAGAGAAAACGAAGCGAAAAGGGGAAAGGGGTGTGCCGCAACAATCAGACGCATGCAAACATTCGGGGAGATGGACGGACGGGTGGATGGTGGGTAGGATGAGAGAGGGAGCTCAGGGGATCTGCTTGATGCACAACCCGTAGCTGGACAGCGACTTTGCCGTTTTTCTTTTTCATTTTCACCAGCGCTTGTACATCAAATTAGTGGCAAGTTATCCAAAAAAAAAAATTTATTCATACAAATCAACGTGCAACATGCCAGCACAATCTGAAATTAAACTGTGTTAAATTTGTCACTGAAAGCCACCCGAGGGATACGTTAATAAGAAAACAACCAGTCTAAAGGAATGGCCCACTTTCATGTCCTCGGCCCTCTGTGCTCATATATGTCAACGCTTCTTTCTAAAGAGCAACAAGAAAGTAACTCGAAAATCATTATTTTTAACGGCATAACATTCACCACTTGTAAAGACAAAACACGAGAAAAATGTGCAGAACATTAATAAAAACACATGCTAAAACACGGGAGGTGCTGGACATTAAAACAAAGTACCTTGTATCCCCCTCGGTACATGCGCTTTGCTGAAACACAAGAAGAAACGATACACAGCATTAGATATATGACGGATGACGGCTTCTCGCAAAAATTGGAGCAAGCGGCAGGTTTGTTGGAGGAGTTGTGAAGGGTGTCTAATAATATACAATATACAAAAGAAGAATCTAAAAATGTTTTTTTGTAAAACATGTTTCCATTACTATGACCTCAGTACAATAAAAACACTTCGGTTTCAGATTTCCGACTTGGTTGATAAAATTCAGGAGAGGAGAAAAAAAGCAATAAAGCGAAAACAAAACAGAATCGTGGTAATTTTGACAGTGCTACCTGCGCCTGCTCACCTTCCAATTAGGAGGTGTTTAGAGCGGGTCGGGCGGTCTGTCCCGGGGCCAGCACCGCGGGCCAGCGCTCGTCCGTTAAGACCCGTTAAGTGTATTCGCGCACAATCGCCTTAGGTCCTTTAGCACCGACGGGCCAGTCTCCTTTCCCACAGGGATCCCCAACTGCACAGCGCCAAACAACAACGGCGGCGGCGCCCATAGAGAGCGCTCTGACTTGTTAAATGTTATTGGCGCCCCTTCTCTCTTTAAAATTAGCTTCCAAGCTGACAAAAGTTCTACAAGCTGTTTGCCGCCATCGCGCCGGCGCTAAGTGTTGGCTCTGACTACACTAAATGTGAAGTAAACATTTTTGTCCTTAGAAACATGCAGTTTTAAACACATCTTGACAGGGTGCACACCCTGAAAAATGGTTTCTTGATTCAAGTGCAAGCTGACACAAGATGAAATTCACCATTGAAACAAGGCACTTTTGTCTTTGGAATAAGATTTTTCTCTTATTCGAAAGAAAATATGAGCTTGTTTCAAGAGTAAATTTGATCTTGTGTCAGCATGCACTTGAAACAAGGAACAATTTACTTGAAACAAGAAATGATTTTTCTGGGTGCATTTTGGCAGCTTGCAAGGACGGGATGAATTTGCATCATTTTGATTGACAATTATTCTTATTTTCGTCTATTAAAAGTATGATAATTTGTCATTTTCAGCAAGCAGATTGTTTTTAAAATGATCTGGACGCTGGGCTAATCTTTTGAATAGCTAAAAATCGATAACCTTCGTTGTCTTACTGGACGTTTCTAAAATACTGACACCTGCAAAGGGCCCGGCACGGCGCCCGGCGCGACGGCGTCGCTGTGACTGGTCACCCTTCGACGACGACGACGGCCCTCGCTGTAAGCGCTTAGTGCTGCTGGGGCGTCCGCCGGGGCGGCAGGTGCGCGGAGTCTCGGTCCGACGACATGGCGGCCCGACGCTTAATTAAATTTTTGTTTGAAATGTAATAAAGGCAAGGAGGATAAAATGTTGGCGGCGGCGACAATATTGCCGGGCGGGCTGCTGGGACGCCGCCGCTGCGGCGGCGGCAGGTGAGCAGATGTCGCACAACAGTGCGCTTCTCTGAGCAGAGCTGCTCGCCCGAGAGTTGGCCCCCCCGGCTCGCTCGTCTGCCACAACTTCTCTCCATCTCTCTTTCCTTCTTCGCCTCTCTCTCTCTCTCTCTCTCTCTCTCTCTCTCTCTCTCTCTCTCTCTCTCTCTCTCTCTGTTCCTTGGCCCGGGCCGTGAACCAATGAGCCGCAGCCTGTTGATCTACGCCTTATTCTAACATCATCAGGCTGCGTTGCGCGGGCGGACCGCTTGCTCCCTTCTCCCTAATCGTCTCGCTGTTCTGCTCCCTGCCATTCTCCTCATTTTATCCCCCGCCCGCTCCCTCACCCCCCCCTCTCTCTCTCTCTCTCTCTCTCTCTCTCTCTCTCTCTCTCTC
>NW_026267243.1:433514-438932 GCF_000697945.3 Frankliniella occidentalis
CTCTCCCCCCCTCTCTCCCCCCCTCTCTCCCTCTCTCCCTCCCTCTCCTGCTCTCCTCCCATACAAACAGATCCGAATTGGCGCCGAAGCTCGCGGGTGCCGTACGCCCTTACGCATGTAGTCCTGCTGATTGCTGCCCCGCAGGTGACAGCTCCCACGGGACACACACGGTAAGAGGGAGAGAGAGATTGGGGGGGGGGAGAGAGGATGAGAATAGGGTGAGGTGAGGCAGCAGGAGAACAGGGTCACGGGCCCGCAGGGCGGGGGACAGGCGATAGAGAGGATGTGGTCCTTTGCACACCCTCTCTCGCGACGGGACTGGTCCCGCGAGGGAGGCGCTGTAGGACCTGCGGGTCCTGCAGGCCAGGATGAGGGTGCTGGAGGCGACACATTAACCCCGGCCGGCGTTCTGTTTAGAGACCGGAGCTGGTTGACCTTCAGAGAGAGACACGATGTCTCTCTGAAATACGGCGCACTGATCACACACGTACAATACAACGAATACATTCGGTTGGAAACGTGGTCGAGGAGAAATCTAACTGAGTAATCAACTAACCCTAATGCCGACCTGCCTTTGCTGTATTGTATTAACGACTGGTTGGCCTAGGCGGGTAGATAAGAAGGAGGAGGGAAGGAAAGCTCAGAGGCCGTCTCATGGCGTTTAATGGGACGGCAGCAGCCATGCTTGTGAAGAAACTGCTCCCTTTCTTCTACTGGACCCGCCGCTTATAAAGCCAAACCGTTAATTGTGTTGTGTACCAGGGGCGGCCTTCAGATTACCGGTGGTGTGTTATCAGCGCTTCCGCGGGCGCTTCCTCTGAACGGCGCCGTGTTCTATTCTTGTGATGAAGCCTGACCCTGCGGGCGTGACCTCTTGAGAACGGCATCGCCTCGGCCATCCCTAGGGCTCCCCCCCACCCCTTTCTCCCCTCCCCCTCGGCGCTACTAAACGCCTGGTCTGGTGCCGCGAGGCCCCAGCGCGGTCTTTTACTGCAGCTTACTGGACCATTTTCTGCTCTCTTATTTTCCCCGCCCGTTGCGACACGGCCGTTTGAACAAGAGTGGCGGCTAAAGGCGGAAGTGGAGCACTGTGGCTGAATTGGCCGACGTTTTGCGTTACTTACTCCTTGAGAAAAAGTGGGAAAAAGTTCTCGTTTTAACTGGCTTTTTGAATTGAAACAATGTTTTTAGTTGTGTGCAACTAAAGCTACCCTGCCATAGTCACTATTGTCGTTGATTTGTTTTTCGCAAGCATCAACCACCCAACACCCTATTCTAGTTTCCGATAAATAAATTAAAGTACGTCGCACAGATCGGTCTGAAACGAGGTCTGAAAGAAGTGGTTGAATCAGTATTTAATCGTAAAACGAGCTCGAGTTTTTTGCCCAGCTCCTGGCACTGTTTGTTCTGCACCCAAACGCGCCTGCTGCATATGAGCCCACCGACACTCCACTTTACTGCGGAATCCAGCGGATGGGACGACAGAGAGGGGGAGGGTGGGCTGGTGTTGAGGTGAGCATAGGGGGGTAGAAGGGTAGCAGGGGGAGGGCAATCCAGATAGAAGCAGTGGGGTGACAGTGTGGGGTGCATGGGTGAGGGAGGGGTGGGACGGGTTAGTTTATGGAGTGGATTAGGGCTAGGTGTGTGTTAGGAGATCCGGCCGCAAGAGGGCCCTTTCTCCTCGTTTGTCCAAATCCTCAGATTTGCCTATCTTTTTTGATTGCCCTCATAAGGAATTACGTTCTAGACTGTTCAGTGAACCCAGCCGAGAGATGGAAAATTAACCCTAGCGACTGGCCATGGAAGGTGGAGTACAAAGTGGGGTGGGAAAAACAATATGCTTAAAACACGCTCATGTTACACGTGTAAGGTTTAATCCCTCACTTTACATTTGGCACCTTTATTAACTCAAACACATTAATAACTGAACCTTAAAAAACTGAGTTCTTGGACGAAGTATACTTCGTCCAAGAGGTACAATGTATACATTGTACTTGAACAACTTGAGCATTAATTTTTCGCGTACATATGCCTCATCCATATGCCTCATCCAAGTGGTATGTTCTAAAAAATCTATGATCAAATACGATGTGCATGTTCAAAGAACGCAGTTTTATGATGGGTGTATCTTTCAATTTGCCCCTCTACACATGGTATACTTACGATTCCACAGCTTGCATGAATCTCGTTAAGACGTGAGACCGACAGTAAAGCAGTTTACCTGGAAACAGAAGAAAATGCTCGTTAGGTTACATATTGGAGCGAAAATCGAGTATCATTTTGTGTCTAGTCAGTTATGTTTTTCCCGGTCCTCTGGAATTATTCATCCTCGGAGGTTTGTTTACGTGCGCGCGCCGGCCTCTCTAATCGAGCTATCGAAGCGATTTTCTCGCGTTCGAGATATCGAAGCGGCGACCGTATATCAAAACAAACCATCGCCGATTGCAGCCTCGCGCCTCGCCGCCTGCTTTAATGGGGGAGAGAGCTGAGAGATGCTGTCCAGACCGGCTAGAAAGAGAGAGAGGGGGGAGAGACGCGGAGCCAGACACCACCATCAGCGGGGCGGGAGAGTATTCTCGTCGCTCAGGTGATAGGGGCGATGAGGTGGCGCAGTTCGTCGGGCTTAGCAGAGCGATCAGCGGGAAAATTGAAAAGAGATGGTGATGTGGTCCGCCTGTGTGGTGAGTTCGAGAATCATCCCCGTCGAAAACGAGCACATCGACGACGACGACCCCATATGTCTTCCCCATCTCTTCGCGCAGCGCGTCGGATTTTTTGTTTTAAAATCCAAATGCATTTTTTTTTATTAGGATATGACAGGTGTTCCTGCTGCAATTCGTGGCTCAAATTTTACCCTCCAGGGACGTCATGGGTCATAACCTGTTGACGTCCGTATAAGGCCAATTATTTCAGCTTCTAAAGGGTTACCCCTCTCCCTTACCTTCGTCCCCAACCCCTCCTTTGCCAGCGATATAAATTTGGGAGAGGGGGGGGGGGTGGAGAGTGCAATCGACTTAATGGCTCTCGGGGGCTGTTCTTAAATTGCATAACACAGGAAACTCCCAGATGGCCGTTGCGATCGCGCGGTCTACGGGGATTGAAGCAGGAAAACAGCGTTTGTTACGTTACGTGATGGTGGGCGGAGACCACCTGCTTTGCTTGGAAAAGGCGGCCTGAGAGGAGAAAGAGAGAGATGGGATTTGCGGCGACTCGACCACGCCCTCTACGGACTGCAGGAGACACACAACCACCCGTGTTTGTGCCAGCATGTCACAGAGAGAGAGAGAGAGAGAGAGAGAGATAAGGCAAGGAAGAAGGGGTGGGTTGGCTAAGGAGAGAGGTAGACCTCCTCCAGGCAAGTGAGATAGCTATGGCGGTGTTGTCTTACTCATTCACTGCCTCCCCCCCCCCCCCCTCTCTCTCTCTCTCTTTCCTTCGTACCCCAGGCCTAGGATATTGAGTATGTGTGTGAGAGAGAGGGAGAGAGAGAGACAGGCAGACAGAAAAAGAGAACAAGGGAACGAAGCTGTACCTGTCCCTCCCAGTGCGCGTGAAGTTGTTCTAATTCGATTTATCATCATATACGCGGCTGTCGGGCATTGTCTTTCCATACAATGGCTCGTTGACGGCAGCACAGCAAAAGAATACGAGGTCAAAACAAAAGTAAGAATTCTCGTCATCATAGAACGCCGTTCCTCATATCTTCATACGGGGTGGCGCGGATAGGAGTCCTCGTCGAGTGCGTGCGTCCTCGTCAGGTGCTCCTGTCCGCGCCCCGGCCGGGCTCCACCGCGGCCGCCATCACAACGCAATCAGGACGCGGCAGGGACAAAAGTGGGATTTAGTTGCGGCCGTCACATCGATGGCCCGACAGCCTGTCCCGAACCAACGGGTGGCAGATTTGGACGGAAATAATATCGGTTTATTTCCGCTTTGTATTTATTGCCTTTCATATCGTTGCGGGCACGCGGTCGCGCTCAGCGTCCTGTTCACGCGAATTCATACGCATCTTTTTGCCTTCTTTTTTTTTGGGGGGGGGGGGGACATTTCACATACATTTTGTCTGTTAGGTCCCCTCCCCCCCTCTCTCTCTTGCTTTGCTTCGGCCTCCCCTGCTCTCCCTCCCTCCCTGTAGTTTGTTGTAAATGGCAGTCGCCCAGCCTCGAGCCTGTGTGTAGGAAGCGCTGACCAAGGTTAGTCATGTGCATTGGGTGAGAATGATGGCTGCTCCTTTTGTACCCCCGCCCCCTTTCATACTCTCTCCCCCCCCCCTCTCTCTCTCTCTCACACACACACACACATACACACACACATACACAGCCAGCCGCGCCAAACGCCATGTTCTACATAAAGTTACAGCGGTACGGGCGCACACCCGGCTCCGGTCGGCAGCGACAAACATGGTGTGGAACAGGGTGTTGGATTTGGCGCTGGTCGGGCGGGGATAGTGTGGATTGGGTATGCGGCTCGTTGGTCGGAGAGTGGGTTTGGAGAATAAGTAAACATTTGAAGCGTGGCGTGGAGTTGATCCCTCCCCGCCCCTCCCCCCGCCCCTCTTTCCCTTTTTGTAAGGGGGATCTATTAAGTCGGTGTGGGTCATTTTTTGTCTTGGTCCATTATTTGACATGAAACCTTGGAGCCTGGCCACACAGGGCGAGCATCACGCCACGCGGAGTTTCACATGTAACATTGTTGTGATGACGCAATGGTTAAATAACAACACAGTGGCCTTTCGTCCATACCTTTCGGATGAATAAGGCATGTTTAGACATGCAATTAATTGCAATACAGGTCAAATATCATAATGCGGAAAATTTCATCCATATTATGGATGATTTGTTTATCCGTATGAAGAGTTTGCACAAAATTCTCCGTATCATACGGATAGCACATCCAGAAGGCTAGGGCTTGCCTGTATCTTGTCTCCCTGTGGTGCCTCATGGGCCCCCATGCGACCATGCTCCACGCGTCTTTTGTGTGACACAGTTCCACTAAATTGTGCGTCCAAAGGGCTGTGAGGTGAGGGCTGCCCGGCATGACGAATTATTATTGAATGCGTTAACACATTCAGTTTGGTGCGCGACTACAGTGTGGTCACGCCTGGCCACTACAGCCAAAACGGGATAACGAACTATTAAGCTGTGTAGCTTTAGCTAACCAACCCTGCTGCATCACGTTTTGGTACACAGCTATCTTTAGCTACACAGCCAAATAATTACTTGTTACGCTTTTAACTATATAGGCTTGGCTACGAGCGATAAAAAAATATCCCGTTCATGATACGATAGGGCCCGTCCAGAGCGTGTATGTCCGCGATCAGCACAAGTTTTATAGTTTTGGGTCGGCGGGGCGCCACCCATGTTTAAGGCCCCCTTCCCCTGCATCAAACTTTTTGGTCGACATCGCGGTGGTGGTTGG
>NW_026267243.1:439072-440912 GCF_000697945.3 Frankliniella occidentalis
TGACAATAGGGGGGCGGGGGCAAAGAGAGAGAGAGAGAGAGGGAGAAAGGAAAACAACGTGGGGCCGGGCCGTGCGGAGTCTGTCTAGGGAATTCGGAGGCGGTTCGGGCCACATGTGTGTGTATCGTTGAACTGCGCAGCCGGGCAGTAAAATATTTGAGTTTAAGAGGTTTGCTCCTCCCGAAGCTCCTCCCGCTGCTCCCTCTCGCTCAAGCTGCTGCCCCGGCCCGGCTGCCGCGAGGCGGGGTCGACCCCTATCGCGCTCGGGAAATAGCTTTGACGGGCAGAACGAGTACCTGCTGCACTGCTGAAAATTGTGCGAAACAACAAAAGATATATGGCCGTGTATGCGCAGATGCGCCCTTGAAAACGACACGCACCCTACCGGATTGTGTGTACGTGCGTGTGCGTATGTGTGCTGCACTGCGCGGTAAAAATTGTTTCTTGTATTTCAAGACCCGATCTTGGAGCGATTGGCGTTCTCTATAAGATCCAAGACCGGGTCTTGAAAAAAAAAGAAACTGTTTTTACCGTGGTAAAACATGAACATGTCCGCGATTAACTGTCCATGATGCACACCTTTAGGTGTTGGACTGTTAATTTTATTACTCAAAGGTGTAAATTTGGACACTTTTCCAAAGACGCATGGCCAACCCTTAGTGTCCAATGTTACTGTTAGTAACTTTTAAGTTTTTAAATACCCAGTCAAACTGTTTAAAGTGTGGGACATATTGTCCGTATTGTTGAGTACTTGCATGTGGACGCCAGTTGCACACTTTATTTGCCAGTGAGTGCGAGCGTGCGTGCGTGTGGTACGCTCGGCTCACCGGGGAGACAGGAGCGAAAGAGAGGTCAGATAGATGGTATAGGGATTTACGGCGAGGGGTTTGGGAAGAAGGGGGGGAGGTCCTTGGGCGAAGACATGATGTTGCCGATACTAATGGTTTCTAAATACCGGCGCGCAAACAGCTACCGCTCCGCGCGGAGGCGGTCACGTGGTGGAGGGGGCGGCGGGGGCGGCGCGGCCGAGTACGGGGCCGGCGAATGGTGTCAGGGCGTGGCGGGGCGTAGCGGCAGGGCTGGAAAGAGGAGGGGGGGGGTCAGCTGTCAGCGTACGGGGGGACGGCCAACACGTCATCGTCACAACATCAGATTCTGAAAACGGCTGCCACGCGCCACGCTGCTGCCGGCGGGTGGTGGTGGGTACACTCTCCCTTGTACAGCGTGTCATTCCGTTCCGTTTGTCTGTCTGCCACACTAAGAGCCTTATGCACCGTCTTTGTGCATTTATGTGTGCAGTATTTCAAGCGGCCATTGGCATGCACAAAATGTGCACAACTACGGCTGCTTAACATTATGCGGAGTATAATTTATACACTGGAAAAACTAACGTTACCGAGGTAACGTTTCTTGACGCGACCAAACCAGGTAACGTTTGGTCATGCAACCAGTTTGTGATGGCCCTATCCTTTTGCATGGGGTAGGTCGCGTCAGGAAACGTTACCGGTCTAGGTCACATGATGAAACGTTACCATGGTAACATTAGTTTTTCCAGTGTAGGGGTCTAGTGTGCAGGCTTGTCGGTCTGTCTGACTCTCCTGTCCGTCCGTCTGTGCCTGCTATGACAGTCTCATCACTCGAATGAACTGATCGTTTCGCTGACGATAACGACGTGGATGGCGGAACTCGGTGCGGCGTGCTGTTAATTTGGGCGCGCATTTTCTGCCGCTCTGCTTGTTGTGCGCGCAGTGTGCCCCCCGAGGGGTGGGCGACTTCAATTTTTCGTGTACACAGGAGTACGGAGTACACGGAGTACAGTCGGAGAACACTGAGTATTGCC
>NW_026267243.1:441182-444818 GCF_000697945.3 Frankliniella occidentalis
CTTCAGGCCCACGTCAGATGCACTGGCAAAAAGATTTGGTCCCCGGTGTCGTCCGTTTGATGATACACATTTTGTCGAAAGAATTCGTCTAACAGTATGGGAGCAAGGACGTAATATGTGTATACACTGCGAATCCGAATGCAATCAATTTTTTTGCACACATTTCAGCGTTGATTTGAACACTTTTTGCTTTTCATTTGTACAAAATCATGAATTTTCGTGCACAAATTTGTCCGAAACGAAACGTTGGTTTAACTTGGCACGTACGATTGCACGGGAATGTACACTCTTCTCCACTGTCAACGCCGTAGTCGTCTAGCTTCCCAAAATGTTGGCCGTTCTTTTTGATTGCCACATTTGGGCCGTCTTTTGGAGGTTATCAATTTTTTGCAACTATGTTTGCCGAAAGTTGGCCTCCTTTCAAAGGACAACATTTAGCAAGCAAAGAGCCCAAAAATTGTCAACCTCCAAAAAACGGCAAGCTAGGCGACCACGGCGTGAACAGTATTTGTGTGCAGCACTAAGTTAGTAGAGCTGTCATGTCTTCTTTAGTTTTTGTTTCTCTGCTTTTTTCTATACGTTCTACTGGAGTGCTGTCGGCCTGCACAGAAAAATGGCATGTATCACGTCCTCTGCTTAATTCCTCGTCACGGTGCTTCGTTGCTCCCGATGGGCAGGGTTGTTACGTGGACGGCCGTGAGGTAGCATCTCCGTTGGCGTACTTTTTGGTGGTGCATCAAAGCCTTGAGTAAGTCTTCTCTACAATTTTCTTTTCTTGATTTTTTTTTCGGTTGGACTCATTTGTGGTTTGCTGCAGAGCAAGCCGTCAGTCTGGCTGAGACTGACTGACAGTGGAGTCACCGTTTTGGTGACTATTTGCAGTGGTCGCACTAGGGCGCAGGTAACCGTTTGTGTAGCGAACGGTTTGCCCTGCCTGCCTAGACCTACCCCAACAGCGACGGGCGGCAACTCACTTGCGGCCCCCAACCCTCTTCGCTCCTATCTCAGTGAGAATGTGTGCGTGTGTTCGTCAGAGAGAGAATCAATAGTACAGTACTACTCGACCTGGAAAAGTCTGACAAGTATTGACACACCCACCTGCAACACAAAGTTTGCCTTCGGGGGTGAACGGACCCGGTAGTTGAGAAAGACTGGTCTGAAAGGGGTGCTGAATAGAATGAGAAGGGACTACCCATCTTCAAATGCAATCTCTCTCTCTCTCTCTCTCTCTCTCTCTCTCTCTCTCTCTCTCTCTCTCTCTCTCTCTCTCTCTCTCCTCTCCCTCTCCCTCTCCCTCTCCCTCTCTCTTGCTCCGCTTTTCCCTCCTCTCTAGCAACTGCTCCGCGCCTAGCTGCCAATAATACTTCCTTTTGCCCTTCCCCCTCCCTCCCCTCTATTGGCCCAATTAACGAAGCGCAGACCCGATGATGATTGGACTCCTCGAGTTATCCGGGAGACGCTGTTCTGTGTTGTGGTGCGGCGGATCGCAGCTGAGATGCTGGGGATAGTCCCGGAGCTTTGGCCAGGTCCCAGAGCCTTAGGCTAGTCCTGAAGCCTTGAGTTGGTCCCGGTGCCTTGGGCTGGCCCCGAAGCCTTGTTCTGGTCCCGGGGTCTTGGGCTGGACGCCCGGAGCTTTGGGCCAGTCTCGGACTCTTTTGCTTAGGCTAGGGGCCTTGTGCTGGTTCAGAGGCTGGTTCCAGGGCCTTTCGGCTGTGCCTGCTGGAGCCTTGTGGCCTAGCGCCCTGTAGTCTTGGGCCCGTAGCAAAGAGACAACATCTGCGCAAGTGCTGTGGATTTGTGGAGATGTAAGGAAAAGGGGCGGGAGGAGGGGGGGCTCGAGGTGGCTTGCCTGAGACAAAGCCCAGGTGTCACTGACGTAACCGAGAACCAAGGGAAAAAAACAGGTGTCTTGTCGTGCTTTAAGCATGTCCTTTTTTGAAGAGAAAGGAATAGGGATCGGTACAGCAGAAAATAATCAGACCAATGAGCATCGGAACGAATACCATGAGGTGTCTAGCTTGCTCGAACCGATTTGGCCAGTGGGAGGTAGTGGCCCTAGCAATAAAGAACTCAATTCCAAACCGTGTAACCTGTAGTCAAATTAACGATGTGTTGGGCATTGCGATACCCTGGCGATACAAAGAGCCCATTAATTATTGATGAAGAAACGCGTAGAATTAATTGAGCATAATCGTGACTGCACTGTGGGAAATTTGTCAAACCTTAAAACACAACACTTTCAGATGTGTGATAGAATATAAAGTGCCCGTTCTCTATGAACGTAAGGCATACACAAGAATCTGCTCTGCCTCTTACTTCGGTCTGTCTTTGTTTCTCGCACGACTCTGAAGCGAACGCTTTCCTCTCTTTGCTTTCAGACACCTTTCTTCTCCAATGCCTTCCCCCAGGCCGTGCCTTCCTGCCAAGGGCATTATCACCCGCGAAATTCCCTGCTTCTTTCTCCACCCCGCGCCACAGAGCAAAGAATGTACCTCCCCCCCCTCCCTGCTAAAAAATAACAAATAAAATAAAGATAGACGTGTAAAAGACCATGCCAGGGCTGCCTATCGGGCCAGCAGTTTTGATAACAACCATTGCGTTGGACACTCCGTACCACACCCACAAAGGCCACAACAAAGACAAAAGTGTGTGAGTGTGTGTGTGTGTGTGTGTGTGTGTGAGAGAGAGAGAGAGAGAGAGAGAGAGAGAGAGAGAGATGTTGGGGAGGAGCAGGGGGGAAGCACGGTCACATATACCAAGTGGCACGCGCCGCCTCGGGTGGTTTTGCTTCTCCCGCTGCCTGCTTGGGGACATGGTGCATAAACAGGCAGCGGGAGTAGGCAAACCCACCCGAACCGGCCCGAACTAAAACACACGGGATGTGCATGTTAAATTTATTTCATTATAGTTTTTTAGTTGTTTTTTACATGGTTCGTGGTCAACGATGTTAGAGGTGCCGAGGCCGTACTACCAACGTGCAGCCGTCTTAGGGACTGTTGGTGATTTTCTTTTTCCTCCGCAAGTCAAGATCACGTTTCACAGTAATTAATCGTTGGCCCCCGCTGGCCACCCTGGCGCTGAGTGGAGGAGTGGCGACTGGGCAAGGGGGGCGGAGAAGGGGGAGAGGGTGTAGAGAAAGCCAAGCCGGCAAAAAGGTTTACGCAAACAACGCTCGACTTCACACCGAGCTGCTCCATCCCCGAGGTATGCCTCTGCCAGACGGCCCTGTGGCGAGCAGAAGGGGGAAAGAGGGGAGACGCGGGGGAAAACAAGGGGAAACGAGCGAGCGTAGAGGGAATATACGTTGCCGGCAAAAACTAGAAACTCGGTGACAACCATAACTCCTTCTCTATTTGGTCTAACCCCCCCCCCTCCTTCTACCCCAGCCTACTACACTCACATAGCCTACTGCAGCTTTATTTTCGGCCGATATCGGCTGCCCGAAAGCGCACCGGCGCGTCTGCGCAACAAGACCTTCCCAAGCGAGAAGCGGCGTAAACAAGAAGAAAAGTAATGCGCCGCTTGGATTGTGGCCAACATGATCGTAACGGCCGAAGGTCTCACGTGGACGTCTGGCCCACCCTGCCCCTAGATCGCCCCTGTACCCAGATGGGTAGCCCCCTCCACTCCCCCCCC
>NW_026267243.1:444913-453727 GCF_000697945.3 Frankliniella occidentalis
TCTGTCTCTCTCTCTGTCTCTCTCGCATGCTCTTATCTTCTCCCCCCAACATCAGCAGAGGAAGATGGAATGGAATCTTCAGCAAAGTAACACTGAGGAGTTCGGTGGTTGGAGGGGAAAATATTTGCATGTTGAAGAACAAACGGGAATAATCGGATCGTCAGCGAACAGCGCGGTGACTCTGTCTGGCTTGAGAGTCCAATTTTGCATCTGCCCTAACCGTGCGCCTGTAGAGTGTAGAAACGTTGCACGTTTCCGCTCATCCAAGTCCAAGTCCTGGTTTTGATACTTTGCTGGAAAATATCGTCCGTTCTCATTCCATTCCGCTGAACCAAGAAGATACAATCAACCCTGCCCTTTAAAAGAACAGAAAACCTGTAGGAGTTCCAAAAGAATGCGATGGCTAGGGTTGGAAGCCCTGGAAAGTTTCCGGAAAAGTTCCGGAAAATTTCCAAAAAGAGCAAAAAACGTTCCGAGGAAAAACGAAAAACTTTCCAGATTTGGGAAAATTTCCGTTTTTTTCGGGAATTTTCGGGAATTTTTCGGAAATTTTCCGGGAATTTTGGAAAATTTACAACCCTAGCGATGGCTCTGCGCGACTGGTGCGGTGACAGCCTGATGGGTAGGCAATCTCGACACTGCCGTGCACTCACCACTGCTCATGTTGCCTACCCAGCAGGCGCTTTGCTGCCTCTGTTGACTATTTTGGCGGCGAACAGGTTCCCTGTAGGCGGCATTGTCACACTTGGGTTTGCTGTTCAAGCGCTTGCAGTAATTTTCCTTATTGCCTTCAAGCCTACTCGAGACATCTATTTATTTCTTGCGGCGCTTAAAAACTTTCTCCGTTGACGTTGGAACGTGAAAAAAAAATGAAGATGGCATCGAAGAACGATAAATTTAGCGCAGCAGCAAGTCCAAGTAGGCGGAGGAGTGGGGTGAAGGGGGGGGTTAGGGGGTGAGAAAGAGAATGCTGCTTGCAAAAAGGGACGTCGCGCCCTCGGTCGCGCCTTCCTGGACCTCGGGGGTGAGAAAGGGGGGAGGGGGTAAGTGGCTGATGGGGGAGGAGGGGCACTTACGCCTCGGGGTGCTCAAGGCCTGCTAAGATGCGAGGAGAGGGGGAATTAAAGTCAACAGCCAAGTAAGTAACTTCCCAGAGCGCCCCGCCACAGCCTCTCCCGTGTTGTGTCCCCCCCCCCACCTTCCCCATGGGCGCAACACGACGACGCCCCGCGCGCGCCCTGATTGGGCCGCGCGCCGGAATTTATTTTCTGGCGCGAACTTTTATTACAATTCAAAGTCGTCGCCGCAGGAGCCGCCGGGAAGGTGCTCTGTTCAATAACTCCGGGTGCTGGAGCCCCGTGCCATACATTCTCGTCAGGAGTTTGCTGATCTTATCCGACCTCTGCGCTGCACACTGTTGGGGAAAGTTTCGCTCTTCGGTCACTCCCCGACGAACGATGTTGGGAAATAGATAGTAGGAGGAAAAACTCTGCTAAAAGTAGAGGGGAACTAAAAAAGAAAATGAAGAACCATACTATGAGGAGAGGGGAAATCCCACACCCACCCTCCCACAATTTACAAAATTAGAAAGATGAATTTGTGAATAACAGGAATTGGATTATTATGGCTTTGACAGGTCTCATGATGATTGTAAACGAGCGTTTTATGTTGATTCCCCGCTAAGACTCCTGGCTCGCTATTCGCCGATGGATGCGAGCTTCGGATGCAAAGTTGTGCATAATTAGCTCGAGATCGACCAAAACAAACTGTGCTTTCGGCAAACAATCGGACACAAAATCGGCTGAGGCCAGCGGCCAGCGCTCGGTCCAAACACGACAAGAAAGAGCAAAACAAGACAAGGCTTTGAACACTATGCGTGCTCGTGCTTGACTGCATAATTAAAAGAAAAAAGAGGAAAAACAAGGAAAACTACCTCCACGGCGAGACAAAAGAAAAGATGGCGCGGTGCACAAAGCTATATCCCGTTGTTTTTGTCTTTGCCGTCTTCCCTTCGTAATTGGAACGTGTCACGTCCCGGAACCACAGGGAAAAACACTGCGCCGTTACTGTGAAAAGTCGAGATTTGCACAATGAGATGGGCATCAAGTTCGCTCTGTACTGTCAGTTCGTATGCGCTTCACGGACTTCGATTCGGATCAAACGCATACAGTCTCATCAGTTTGACCTCACTGATGTGGCATTTTAGCCCTCCTTGAGTGATATCTTCCTACCCTAAATGAGCTAGGTTATTCTAGATTATTCGGCGTCTTCTTACATCCAAAGCGCTATCGCTTCGCTTTAACTTCGTCCAATTTTCGAGTCATACTGTTATCGTGGACGGTGTTTGTGTAAGACTTCGTGTTGAAACTGGATGTAACGCTGCAGCTGCGTCTGACTTTAATATCGTCTGACAGTATTTCTTACAGTCAATTTCGAAACCGTCAAAGTTTGTCCGTGGGGTGAGCGTGTCAACGTCTGGTTAAAGACACCCGAAAGAAATCAGCTTACCAGCGAGAATGTCGAAGGAGAGGCAGAGAGAGAGGGGGGGGGGAGGGGTCCCTTCGACGGGGTCTGGTGGGATAAACAAAAGAAGGGGAAACACGCGGGGCGGGGTGGTTCCGTCGCCAGCACCCCCCCCCCCCCACCCCCTTCCCAAGGCCGAGGCACGCCGGTTGACACGCTGGCACCACCATCACCATATCGCCCTAATTGAAGGGCCCTGATAGGCTTACGACCCCCTGGGGTGGGGCAAAGGCCCGGGGGGTCGAATTCTTCTGAGAGATCGCATTCTGACATTGTGACGTATAAAGCTGGAAAAGTGGAACGAACGAAACGGACCAAACGATGATGATGATTCTCCTCGGGGAAGCGAGCAAAAGGCCTTCCCCGACATCTTTCGCTCCCTTTCCTCTTCTCCTTTTCCCGACTCTCTCTCTCTCTCTCTCTCTCTCTCTCTCTCTCTCTCTCTCTCTCTCTCGTCGTCCACCATCTTTCATATGAAAAAAGTTTCAGTTACGGTTTTGCGAGTGGAAACGAAGAGAAAAGGGGGGGGGGGGGCGCCACGACTTTCTGGCGCGCTGGGTTCACTTCCTAGAATTCACCCTTTTATACCTTACGTAACCAACCCCTATTCATCTACCTCTGGCCTTCTTTCAATTCCAAACACACACACACACACACACACACACACACACACACACACACACACACACACACACACACACACACACACGGACATGAGCAGAGTAGCGCCACATATAAAACGTGTCCGTAAACTTGTAGAACACGAACATAATCACGACGCCCCGTCTCACTATCTATTGATTGGATGAGCCACCTTCCCTCTTTAGTGCCACAATATTTGCGGCGCGTCGGTGCATGTCCGCGGAGATAATCTCCTGTACACACTCGCTATCGCTTGTGGGGGTCGCGTGGCGGCGACAGTCTACACAACGTTTTTACACCGAAATCCAATGAAAACGGGACAACACAAACAACGCGGAGGGGTCCGCTCGAGCTTCCGGTGGTGTTGGATTGCTGGATAACAACGATTATAATTTGGATAGTGTAGGGCTTTCAGTTACTTATTGTTTGGCAATCGGTGCGCCGGGGCTGCCAGATGTCATCGCCAACTGCTACTGCTCGAGAGGTTTTCGGTATCGCTGCAACTCTTTGAACCTAAGTGAGTGAATGTCGCGCACTTACAGGTGTGTGCAAACGCCATCCGTACACACATGGGGGCAATGTCCGGATGCGCATTCACACACCTTATTCAAGTGTGCGACATTCACACCCTAGCGTTTCCCGTGTACCACTACTTTGGAAGGGCGGCATACTCTTTTGCAGTGGCAGTGTACGTAGGGTGCGCTCAGCTGCTCCTCTGGCCGCGCGCGGTCGGAGCTCAGGTGGAGATTTCTATTAACCCCCCCCTCTCCCACCCTTCTTCCTTCCCTCCCTCCTCTCCAACGGCGCCGCTGATGGAAATCCAATCAGAGCCAGAAGGAATTCGAACAAAGGGGGAATTGAGTGCGGGATTGCCTCTCGGTTGCAAATGGCTGGTTGCGCCGCGGCCACGTTGGAGCGGGCAGTTGGAGCTGCCGGGGCAGAGGCGGCTGCCGGACAAGTTTGACAAACCGGCGCGCTGAATATTCGAAGAGTGCGGCGGCGGCGGGAGGGAGGGAGGCGAGCCGGGCGAAAGGGGTAAAGCCCCTCCCCGCTCCCGCCCTCCCTCTCCCGTCACGGGACGTGCAGCGCCAGGGGAGGCGTTCGTCCACCCCTCCTCCCCCCTCCTCATATTGCACACCGACGGAGCTTAGACCTGCGATTAAATTAGCTGTCGACTAGTTAAATTGGGTGTTGCATTAGTGTCGGGGGCCCGCCCCCCACCTCGTCCTCCGGTTGGAAAAGGGGGAGTAGGGGGGAAGGCGCTGACAGGGAGCTCCGCGCGGGCGGGAGATTACAAATGAGACAATTTACCCGCGGGAGGCATCGCGCACCTCACCGCCGCGGCCGGTAAGGAATGCGCCCCAACGGAGCCGCGAAATAAAGATGAATGGAAGAGAAAGTTTGCCAAATTTGACCCGCGCCCACCTCCCACGCACTGTTGTAATATACCTACAAAGTATTTTGCATGCTACAAATCAGTGTTATTGTTTTTTGCCGCACCGGGAAAGGAGAGCAGCAACCTGCACAGTGTATCCTTGCAATTTGTATTTTATTGCGAAGAAACGCTTTGAGGGTAACTCTAAGCTAGAACCGCTTTTTCGTGGTGGCTTTAGGCTTTGCACAAAAGTCCGCTCCTGAAAACAAACGAACTATTAACAATACGTGTCTTTGTATTATTCGGGTTTAAAAGAAAAAGGAATAAATGAGGCTCGATTAAGAACAGCGGTACTAGGATGGAACACCCGGCCGTGCAGTCGAGAACCGCGAGGTATAGAGGCAGGGATAGGAAAGTTCCTTTTAAAAATGTAACTAGTTACAGTTGCAGTTAGTTTTCCCAAAAATGTAACTAGTTTCAGTTACAGTTACTTTTTCTTAAAGATTGCCGTTACAGTTACAGTTACATTTTTTTCGCCAAAAATTGTAACTAGTTACAGTTATCCCGGTAGTTTTTGAGTTAAATTGGTCGTTGTTTTCTATAAATTATTTTGTAATGGAAAAATTGTTTGCAAGGTAGGCGATTACGCATTATTTAAAGTCCGCAAAACTCTGCTTTCCTCGTCGTCTAGCGAGGGTCAGAAGGGGCTAGCGGTGGACGGGTGCGGGCGGGTAGGGGTAAGGGGAAGGATAGGGGGCATCCTTGTTTTTGTGCAGCAGGTACAGAGTGTTGCGACTATTGCCGGACAAGCGGGCGGCTAACCCAAGGTCGCCAAGGCCGGGCGAATGTGAACCGTGACAAATGCGGCAGAGCATCTCGAAGACCGCTCTGTTGAAACGGATATACGTATAATTGACATGCAGTAAATAAAAGGGTCTTCCTCCTCGACCTCGCCACCTTCCTTGCACAGGCCTGCCCAGACCCCAGATGAGCCGAAACAATACCGTCTTTCCAGCTCCTTTTCCTTCATTCCTCTGAATGCCGCAGACTCCAGATAGCAAATTGCAACAGAATGTGGATAAACAGAAAAGAAATCTCATACTTTTGAAAAGTTCTACTGGGCAAAAATAACTGTAACTGATATTAGTTACAGTTACAGAAAAAAATGTAACTAGTTACAGCTACAGTTATTTAGTTTGAAAATGAAACTAGTTACAGTTTCAGTTGCTGCAAATTGTAACTAGTTACAGTTACAGAAACTAGTTTAGTTAAATTTTTCCCATCCCTGTATAGAGGCCAATCGAAGCGAGGCTCGGGCCGGGGCCGTCGGCAGGCCAGCGCCAAGGGCCCTCTAGCCCTCCAGTAGTAGTCCTGCAACTCCTCCCCCCCTCCCAACCCAACCTCTTGCACCAGTTCCCCTGGACTACTCTCCAGCATTCTTGATCCTTGTCTGCAAGTTGCGGTGTGTCTCCCCCCCCCGTCCCCTTATCGTGACGCCCCTTCCCACTTCGTACCCCCTCCCCCCCTTCGGCCGGTCGTCGGGTGGCGCCTGGGAGCCCCGGAGGGCGAAACAACTGCCGGCCCAAGTGAATAAGGTACTTCCGGTGCTGCTCTCTGATGAGTTCGAGGGCCGTCCCGTCGCCCAGCAGCTCCATCCCGAGCGGAGACGGACTGCGCGCGACGAGCCGCCGCATCGCCGTACCTTCCACTACAAAACAAATTCAATCTCCAAGTTCCCGCCGCCCAAAGTTGCGAAGGAGAGGAAGCGCGCGGAGTAAAGGGTGTACTGCTGCAAGCACTGCTACTGGACGTCTGTGGCGAGAGCCGGACAGCGAGTCCGGAAGGACGGACCAGACGGAAGGACGGCCCGCGCGCACGCTCGGCCGGAAGTCGGGACGGTCACCCCCAGCTGGAGCCGGCAGCAGCAGCGGCGACCCGGGGCGTGCGCTCGCGCGCGCGAGGGGAAGACGGTGCGGCAGCGCGAGCAACAGCGCAAGTTCTTGATTTAGTTGGCGGCCAACCCAGCGGCCGTGATGAAGAATGGTAATTAAGACCTCGCAACGCGCCGCGGACGCATCCCCCGGCGCCGCTATCTGGGGCCTCGGACCCGAGCGCCACCGCCCGGGCCACTCCGCTCTCTCTCTCTCTCTCTCTCCTCTGTCTCTCTCCCTCTGTCTCTCTCCCTCTGTCTCGCTCTCCTCTCTAGCCACCCGAGCCCGAGCATCGTAGCCAGCCACCCATTCAGACGGCTAATATAGAATCACCGCCCAGCAAGTAGTACACACGTCCGTCACAATTTGACATTGTTGTAGACTTGTCGAAGTATTTCTGATTTTAATTATAAAAAAAAAGACTGCAGATTTATTTTTTGCAATAAATTCTTCACGGGGATCGTAGTTTAAGAAACAAAACAGGAAAAAAAAAGTGTCGAACCAGCCAAGCTCATGCTCTGATAGCCCTCATACCGCCTGGTAGGTAGGCAACATCTCGCCTGTGGTACACGCGTGTACTGCGGGTTGGCCTACCCCGAGTTTCGCAGGCGCCTATACCTCCCGGAATTCGCTACACGAATCGGAGAAAAGTAGACGTATTTTCTGGCCGATCCCTGGTCTGGGGCTCCGCTGGGTCGCGTCCGAGGGCAGAACAGCGAACCCGGAGCCCGTCGCGGCGAACGCGGCCCCGGCCCGCCCCCGGCTCAGCGCGGCTCAGCGCCAGCCGAAGGCGAGGGAGGGGGCGGGGGGCGGAAATTGGAGGCACGGTAGCGCCCCTACCCCGTTCCCCCTCCGCGGCAGCCCACCGCACTGTGGCGGCACGGCAGGTCCCGGGCGTGGCCGGCTGGTGGGTCGGGCGCTCGACTCTCTCGACACCTGGTCGCCAAATCCTTGACGCCGCCCTCACCTGGACGTGTCGCTGCGCCGTGACGTGGTGCGTGCCGCCGTCCGAGTCGTTCGGGTCGTCGACGAAGCCGCTGTTCTCGAAGCCGCCGTCGTCCTGGTCCGTCGCGCCCTCGGTGGAGGACGGGTAGCCGTCGACGAGGTAGAGCGTGTTGCCGCCGCCCTCCTCGCCGCCGTCTTGGGGGATGGCGGTCACGGTGACCACCTCGACGTCGAAGAGCTGCACCTTGATGGCCTCGGGCTCGGCGTCTTCGTTTTCGCGGATGAAGAAGACCTCGTCGTTGCCGTCCTCGAAAGGGTAGCTCTTCTTACGGACGCGGGTCAGGATGCCACGCTCCGCGGTCCCCGGCAGCGGCGACGACCTCTTGGAGGCCGTGCCCAGGTCGAGAGCGCCGCCGGGCAGCGTGCCGACCCGCGGGCTGATCCGTATCGACGGGATGACCCGGGACGACGTCGGCGACGGTCTGCAGCGGCCGCGCCGCCGCCGGGGGTAGCGGCACGTTGCCCTGGCCGTCATCCTGGGCCTGTCGTTGTGCCTGCGGATCTCCACCTCGTCGTCGTCGTCTTCCGAGACCACGGCGGGGGTCGGCGGCCGGTCCACTGGCGCCACATCTTCGCAGTGCCCGAGGGCCACCTCGCACTCCAGGTCGTCGGTTTCGGCGTCGGCGTCTTCCACGACGATGGCGGGCGTGGCCGGGGCCGCGTAGGTGGCGGTGCTGCGTGCGACCTCCAGGCCCGGCGCGACGACGGCCACGGCACTGCGCGCGCCACAGGCCACGGTGGCCAGGGACGCCGAGTTGAGCGCCAGGGTGCTGGGGCGCACGGGGCGCGAGACGGTGCGCAGGCTGCCCTCGGGCTCGACGCGGGTGAAGCGCACATACCGACCGGACGAGTGGCGGCGCCTCCGGTTCCACCAGCACTTGAACATGGCGGCCCCGGCGTTGGCGCCCTGGTCGCGCTCGGCGGCGGTGGCGGCGACCTCGACGCCCGACGGGGGGCGCGCCGCCGCCACCGGGGCCGCGGGGCGCGCCGCGAGCAGGTCGACACGGGGGTCAGGCAGGTCGCCGATAAACTCCCCCTCGGCGGCGAGCGCGCGGCGCTGCGCGGCGCGGTATGCTGTCCGTAGTGGTCTCGGGTCACGTGAGCGCTCCGCTGGCTCCGCTCGGGGCGCCGCTCGCCGGGGCTGTGCCGGGGCGGTGCCGGGCGGCGCGGCGCCGGGGCGGTGCGAGGTGAGCCGAGGGGCCCGGGCCCGCTACCTGCCCGCCGCCTGACTGCTTCTCGTGCAGAAAAGGTCACGGGGAGTGACCGGCCCCAACAACAACACCCCGGGCCGCCCAACCCCTCCCCGGAGCGCCCCGCGCCTCGCGCCCCCACTGCACC
>NW_026267243.1:454614-455837 GCF_000697945.3 Frankliniella occidentalis
AATCCACCCCCATTCTCCTCCCCCAGCCCCTGGGCCCGTCGTCCAACTGCGCGTCGTCTCATCTCCAATTCATATCCATTTCAAACGTGATACGCTTGGGCAAGCGTGCTACTGCCCGCTGGGCCACCCGTAGAGAGGGTGGGGGAGGGGTGAGTGGAGGGGAGAGGAGGCCAAGGGAGAGCGCCGTTGGAGCGCGCGCGGGGGGCGCGGGCCGCGTGGCGTGCTCTTGACGGGGTGCTCAGGTGCCCCGTCTGCACCCTCTTCTGCCGTCCAAACCTGTCCTTTCTTTTCCACGCTCCTCAGTCTGTTGGATCTCTCTTTACGGGGCTCAGGTGGGGCGGCCTGTCTGGCCAGCCGAGAGTGGCTTCTCTATATCCCCGACCATCTCCAGAGCGACGAGCGTTTTAGCCCGGATTTCAGGTGGGATGCCGAACCCGTCATATGGAGTTCCCGTGGCACTGCGCGAGCATCGTGCAGCTGAGGCCATCGAGACTCGTACGAAAGCACTGAGGTGTAGTGATCCTGATGTGATGCAGAAAGACACGTTCTCCGGCTGTAATGCCGTTTATTTTATCCCATGTTATCAGTGTTTTCAGTCATTCTGGTGGGTCACCCAAAGTTGTTGTTTCTGTTGTTCCTTTTAAACACGCCCCTTACCGAGCCCCTTACACAAGCCTGGCAGCTTGCAAACCGGTACGATGTCGGCGCTGGCAAGTCAAGTACCTCCTAAAGCGATGCTCCCTTTCCTTGCTCCGTCCCCTCTGCTCAATGCTCAATTAATGAATACGCAGAAAGAGAGAGAGAGAGAGAGAGAGAGAGAGAGAGAGAGAGAGAGAGAGAGATAGAGAGAGAGAGAGAGCGAGAGCGTTTGGTGTTGGTCGCGTCCCTCCAAACACCTCTTCGCTCCATTCGCGCCCTCTCCATTAGCCTCTCTGGAGCGTGCCGCTCTCTTCCCCCCCCCTCTCTCTCTCTCTCTCTCTCTCTCTCTCTCCCTCGCTCTCTCTTTCCCCTTTAGCCCCGCTCCTCTGGCGGGCGGCGCGTTCCTTTGAAAGGCATTAGAGCCCCGACGTCTCAGCAACACCATTGAGCACCGAGCGCTGGGCTTGAGGCCGCCCCGCCGGCTGGGTGAAGCCCACCCGACCAGAAGGCGTAGCGTAGCGGGGCGGGTTGGGCTGGTCCCGGCCGGACAGTAATGGTATTGCATTCGAAACCTACGGCTGGGG
>NW_026267243.1:460887-461315 GCF_000697945.3 Frankliniella occidentalis
GTGTGTGTGTGTGTGTGTGTGCGCGTGCGTGTATGTGTGTGAGAGAGCAGGCATGGTGTGTACGCCGACCGAGCCCCAAGCAAAAATAGTTCCGTTTTGTTATTACAAGGAGGAGTGGGGGCTGCTCTGTGGGGGCGGTGGTTGGCGGGGCGGGGGAGGGGCATATGACTGGTGCACCGCGCGGCACGTATTTAGGCCCCTTGTGTCCGCGATATGCTTGCCTCGCTGCTCTGTTCGACGCATGAAAATCGCGTCAAAACGTGAAACATACAACGATTGCGGGTATACTTTTATTTCGGGGTTCGTGTCGTAAAACGTACATGTAACAACACACTCCCGCTATGCTGCGGTCCCTTGATACGATAAGATGTCGCAAACAGGAGTAGTGGCGACACTTACTCTTAACTTGAGGGTGGAAGCGACAGTCG
>NW_026267243.1:461417-462318 GCF_000697945.3 Frankliniella occidentalis
GCCCCCCACCCCACCCCTCGCAGAGTGCCCAGTGTGTCGGCTCCTTTGTGCGACTGTGAGGCACGACGCGAAGCACAGCAACAAAGCGTCACGCCGGAGCGGCGGAGCGGCCGAGGCGTTGTCACCTGCAGCTCGGCCTGCGTGGTCTGCTGCCCGGGCGAGACGGAACACGCCCACTGAGCAGCCCCTTCCTACTCCCCTTCGCGTCCTCCCGCGACACAAAAAAAGACGACAAGGGATCCTTGGTTCCGATTGCCTTCTTCCTGCTGGGGCTACCTCTCCTGCAGTAGGAGAGCAGAGGGTTAGTGAACAAACCAGAACCCAAAGAGGAACGTCCAGGGGAAATAGGCATCAGAATAAACGTGTGTACTAAAACTTAAAACTCTAAATTTTGAATGAATAAACTTTCATATTTTACAATTTACAAAATTCTAGAAAATTCGTTCGTATATACCTAAAAAAAATCATGCTTGAAATGTTCGTAAAATTCTCTGTAAAACTTCGACCAAATTTCTGGATATTCGTCTCGATTCGCCCTGAATTTTCAAAACTCTCCCGACATTCTTGAATTTTAAACGCAGTTTGTAGTCTATGAAGTTCACCTTAATATACACGAAAATGCACTGGAGCTCAAGACAACAGGACCAGCGTTTGTCCTTATCATCTTGATGTCCTGGTTTCTTTGAAGCAGAATACGTTATCGCCTCGGGCTACCTCTTTCCACACTCCTAACCCCCCCCGGCGAAAGAGAGGGGGGAGGGGGGTCTAATTGGTGACTGAGGCGCGCGCGTTGACCGACAGCCTGAAATGGAAAGCAGCTCGTGTAACGACGGCGGGCGTGCGCGCGCGCCAAGCCGCGAGCCCCCGCGCCTGGCCGCACTGAAATCGCCCGCGCCGGCAC
>NW_026267243.1:462604-463320 GCF_000697945.3 Frankliniella occidentalis
CATATCATCTGTAAATCTGCACCAGTAGGAGCTTCCTCTTGCTGACACCCCATGTCACACGCCGGCGCCATCAACCATCCAAGGTAAAGGTACTCGTCAGAGACACGTCGAATGAAAAATGAATAGCGATGAATCAGTCTGGCCAGATATTTATAGCATCAAAATTAAATTACCAGCGGAAACCAGCACAAACATTAAACGAAAGAAAACGAGGTGGAAAAAAAACAATGCAGCAATGTGTTGGGGATGCTCGATTAACGCGAAGTAAAATGCATTGCGAGGCGCTAGAGAAACGTTAACAACCCTTTTGCAAGTAAGACGGAATGAACTGCTTTGCTCTCTGCTGTGCTCAGCAGACGCCCTCGGCTATATGAGAGGATCAAAGGGAACCCCCGCCCAGGGCTTGCGCGTCTGTTTCATTTTGCACACGTCAAAATTGATGAGGAACTCGTCGGGGTGGGTTGGCGCAGGGGTGGCTGCGAGTGTGAAAGTGTGTGTTTCGGTGCATTTGGAAGCCAAGGCAACAAAACGGCCGGAGCTACGTTGGCGCGGGGCAGAAACCAAATACTACGCAAATGAAACACGGGCCTTGCGCCGATTGTTCGCAGAACAGAAGCCCTGCTCGCGGACCTCGCGTGGTCCCTGGACCCTGCGTGTATGAGAGATCCAAAGGGACTCGGTGCAAAGCGGGGAAGATGGGGGAAAAGGGGGAAGAT
>NW_026267243.1:463796-467801 GCF_000697945.3 Frankliniella occidentalis
GAGACGAGGCGCGCGGTCCATGCAATGTTCCCATTCGTGTGGAGGGGGAAAAAAGCGCGCGCACGTCCCTTGCTCGACTGTTTCTGCCATTGGCCTGCGCCTGAAATATGCGCGAATGGCCGAGAGAAGGAAAGAGACAGAGAGTGAGAGAGAGAGAGGGGGGGGGGGGGTCCTGCTCTCCCGCGCTTTGCTCTTTGCATCGCACTCGCTATGCAGATGAATGCAAGTTTGGTCGCGGTGCCTCCCCCGACCCCCTACTCCCCGCACAGCTTGTGGCCTTAGCTCAACAAGGGAGCTAAAGGCGTTTTAATGTTTTTTTTCGCGGGGAGTTTAAAAATACAAACCGTTTCCGTCCGCTCGTCCGGCTGCGCGGCCCCGCGGCCGCCTTGGCTTTGTGCAAGCCCAGCTGCCCCCATCCCCTCCCCTTCCCTTCCACCCCGCCACCTTTCACTGTACAGGAGGAGTAGCTAAGGTTATGTGCACTCGCCCTGGCTATAGCTCTGCGGCAGCGGCACTGACTCCCTGACTCCTTCGGCGCGCTGTGTATGCTCAGACGAGAAAAGATATATGAGAATTAGTTAAACAAGCGAATGCGTTTGTCTTCCTTGGCCTGACCTACCCCATACAAAACAATATCAGCCATAACACCAATTGACGTAACGGAGTTTGACACCACAATGTGTCTAGAAAATACACAATTGAACTTAAACAACATTAAAAATTGTTTTACCCGTGAACAAGTGTCGTATAGAAAGAAAAGAAACCAGTTGTGAAGGCTTATATTTTAGTTCATTGAGCTAATTATTAGCTCAGCAAAGTAGCAAGATACTATGCTGTGCCAAGGCTAAACTACGAAATGCCAGAGGTATATTTTAGCTAATTATTTTCTTTTCCGTGTAGCATTAGACCTTAGCACCTCATCTAGCACACCTCAGCAGCCCACGGCACGGCAGCGCACCTCAGCAGCCCGCGGCGGCCGAACGCTTAGCGAGATAGGTGCGCCTGTGTCAACTCTCTGGCTAACTAATCACTATGCGCTTGGCGCCAGGGCGGGGCGGGGCGGTCTTGTAATGAATTTATGACCTTTTGTCGGAGGGGTGTGTGTGAGAGAGGTAGGGGAGGGGAGAGAGAGAGAGAGGAAGGGGGGGGGGGCACCATGGGTGTGGCTGATCGAATAGGGGCAGGGGGATGGGTCTGCTTTAGTAGACGTTATTGGTGGAGTAACGGGCGTAAGCGCATGGTACGAGGAAGGAGAGCGACAGAAGCGAATGTGCGGGTGCGTGCGTGTGTGTGTGTGTGAGAGAGAGAAAGAGAGAGAGAGGGGGGGGGGAAGGCCGAGGGCCGAGGTATCGGTCCGGTGTTAAATCTTGCTGCGCCCTTCTTCTAGCTGCTGCTGGCGTATGTAAGGAGCTCCTACACAAGTGGGACTGTCTCCAGCCGCTCTGTCTACCTTTCTCTCTCGCACTTCCCCCTTTTTATATCGCCTCGTAACCGTCCACCCCTCTGGTATCGCATATGGATACGGGAATAAACAGTATTTGTAAAGGTGGCAATAACACGTTTGACGGAATCTTGTCATTACACCACGAGATAAAGTTACACGACTATTTCGCAAAGTAGGTAAGTTTTGCGAGTTATTGATACGGCCGCTGTCTCGCACACCATTCTACGTTTCTATTCTCTCTTCTTCTTCCCTTGGACAAGAAGACCCCCCGCAAAAAAATACACATTTTCTACTCTAGTGGTTTTCATTTCCAAACTCGCGAGGTGAGGGGTGTGGCGGAGCGGTTGCGTGGTGGACCTTCACGGCGGAACGCAAAACCCGGGCAGGGCCAAAGGTGCGCGCGGCGCCGCCTCTGATGGTCTGTAAATAAGGCTCTGCTGCGTGTTTGTATTCTGTCAGGGCTGGAGGAGCGAGGGAGCGAGAGAGAGAGAGAGAGAGAGAGAGAGAGAGACGAGGGAGGTAGTGTCGTTCCCTTCCCTTGTGGTAATCCTGGGCGCGGCCTCCAGCCACCCTTCCCTCGCGGCACCTACCACCCCTATACCATTCCAATCCGCCGCCTACACAGCGGTGAAGACTACAAAACAACTGATTTATTGAAATGGCGCATCCCTTAAAAAAAACTGAATTTATTTTGGTTGCGAATAATATAGACCATCACATCACTGTTTATAAACTGTACACAGGTTTGTGCTGCGCCCACCTGTGCTTCGTCTCGGCGCCATCATGGGGTTCTCTGCAAAGGGAATTGAGTGCATAGAGAATATATGAATATGCTTGGATTTACAGAGCTATGCAAATCCCCGCTCTTGTTACACTACACGCATGACTTTAGATTTCCATAAGACTTAATAGGCAACATTATTCCATAAATTATAAAATATATAGATTCCTTCATAGAGATGCAAAAATAGTACTTCCGTTTCGTCATAAACGCAAGCTCTGCAAGCACACGGATTGGCACAAGCTACGCGGTCTGTGCAAAATTAATCAGTGTATGAGGGTGGGGCCAAAGATTTACAATGGCAGTGGACACACACTTTCGGCTGCTAGCGGGACTCATCTACACCATCCACACGTCCATCGTGATCGTTATCCAGCCCCCCCCCCCCCCCCTGGGGTTCAGTCCGTCACCCGTCGCGCTGCCCCGCTAGTCTCCAGGTAGGCCGAAAGCCAGGCCTTGCCGTCCTCCTGCGTCCTGCGCGGTCATTTTCCGATATCATTTTTTGTCCCAGCGGAGCCCGGGCCAGCCCCCCTTGGGGGACGCCACCACCCCTCCTCCTCGCCCGTCCCCCCGGGCCCCAGGTGGGCCCTCGCTCGCGGATTGGCCAATCGCGCTGGGACGTCCGGCCGGGGCCTCTTTTGTTGCCGACAAAATAATAAAACAAAATGATAATGGAAAAGAGTGTGTCTGAGATTTAAAATGCTGCTGTTTTAAACCAGCCGCTTTGGCGGGTGACGGGAGCGCGGAGCACTGTCTGCTTATCTCGCAAAAACATTATCATGCCGCCATGTTTCTGTCATTCTTAAAGAGAAAAAATACAACAAATTAATCTCAGAAAAATTTACATTCTGCTGAATCTTACGTTGTGCTCTACTTTTTCACCTTTCTTCCCTACTCAAAGTCAGAGAGAGAGAGAGAGAGAGAGACGAAAAGATATAACTACACTCCGTTCGTTATCCGTCGGGTTATTACAAGTCGTCTCGCTTTCGCCCGAGCGCCAGGCAGCAGCCCCGGGCTGTTGGAGGATGATTGGAGGCGGCGACGTTAAGCTGCTTAGGAAAGGGGAGGCAGAACGGGGAGGGGAGGGCAAAGTATCATTTCAGTTCTTTTGTTTCCGAGAGTGTACGCACAAGGGACTGATGACGGTTCTCGCACAGGCGACCAGGCGTCCTGCCATGTCCGCAAAAATAAAGTTTCGCGGCGGGGCGAAACAAAGCCGACAAAGGAGCCGAGCGTGGGACTGGCGAGGCTCGACGAAAATGCAGCAGAGCCTTCGCCAGGAGACGGAAGAGAAAGGAACTGGGTTGAAAAGTTCGGCCTGCCACCCGGGAGGGAGCAGGTAGCAGTTACTCCGTAAATGTAGCTCTTGAGGGAACTTTTAACCCAAATACCTATGAACCGTATGTGTATATTTCGCGATATTTTCCCTTGCTTGAGATATACCTGCCACACTTGAAACCAATGACATCAGTGTCAAAGTCCCGGGACGTATAAGCACGGTGCGATCAGATCAGCTCCGTCTCGAGCTCAGCGTGCGTTCGGCGCTGAGGTGCCGTGCCGAGAGTGCTGGTACACACGACGCACTGCACGGAAACGTCTGCGCGCGAACCACTATTTGAATATGAAAGTGCCTGCGCGCCATTGCGGTTCACTTTGACGGTGCGCCTTGTTGTAATCGCAGGTGCGTGAGCACGCGTGCGTGTACGTGTGTGTGTGTGTGTGTGTGTGTGTGTGTGTGAGTGTGTGTGTGGGTGTGTGTGGCTACCGCACCGCAACCCCC
>NW_026267243.1:467989-469856 GCF_000697945.3 Frankliniella occidentalis
CCCACCCCACCCCGTACGCACCCGGGTGTTATCTCTCGGCTCGTAGCCCGTGTACTACCTCGCGGCTCCGGCCGCCGCCTTCCCCCGCCTTCCTTGGCAGAGTCTCTGAGGGACTCGTTTTGATGGCGGTTTTTGGAGATTTTGTTTGGTTAAGCGGAGCAGGGAAGAGTCCGGCGGGTCGCCCTGCACGTGGAGTGCTGGTACTTTGGAAAACCCAAGCGTGTGAATGAAACTTAATTGTAGGTGTGTGAACGACATTCCTGCACTTGAAGGCAGAAGGGTGTGAATTTCAGAGGAAAATTCACCAGTAATAGGCCTATTACTCCCTTCGGTGTACGGAAGGGTATTCGCACACGTGTATGCGACATTTTCTCACACTTACGTTCCCAGAGTGTTGCGGAGGAGCAGAGCGAGACGAGCGTGCGTGTACGGTACGTTTCAGTAATTATTGGTTCTACCCCGAGCCAAAATAATACAGTCATTATGCGATATTCTTCCATGCGATTTTCTTCCTCGACCCATCCCCACCACTCCCGGGAGGCGGTCGAGAGCCGGCTGAGGTGTGACAGGTGACGAATCGCTCCGGCGGCCGGCGGGCCGGGGATTAGTGACCCTTGGAGAGTGGGCTAAAGCTGGGCCGTTCACCTGTTCCGATCTAACTGTGTTCTGTTCGAAAAACGTCCATTATGTTCGTTGCATCGTATTTGTGTTTGAAAGACGAATCCATGCGTCCAAACGGCATGTCAAAACTCCAATTTTTAGTTTTTTAGCAGATATGTTTGGCAAGGGTAAACATCTTCCCCGAGTTGTGTTGCACAGGGAAACTAGGGCGCAAGGAATGATAAGGTGTCCCAAATTGTACCTGCTTTTATACGTTCGAAGGGGGTGCCCCAGGGCCCCGGGGCCACGATGTCACGCACAGTGCCCCCGGCCGCGCACACTGCAGGCCGCGCAGCCCTTCCGCGGGAATCCCGGCGCAAACAACACGCCGGTGTGCGACAAACACGTGTTCTCGCTGCATTTCTCAGCTCAACTTTATGATCGAGAACTCACTGTACGAATGCATTTCTGTGAACATACACTATGCATATTTTATAGTCAATTACAGCACAAGGCATTTAAAACACAACTCGGGGAAGAAGTTTACCCTTGCCAAATATATCTGCTAAAAAACTAAAAATTGGAGTTTTGACATGCCGTTTGGACGCATGGATTCGTCTTTCAAACACAAATACGATGCAACGAACATAATGAACGTTTTTCGAACAGAACACAGTTAGATCGGAACAGGCGAACGGCCGAGCTTAGCCCACTCTCCAAGGGTCACTAATCGCCGGCCCGCCGGCCGCCGGAGCGCCCCGCCCCGCCCCGATCCCTGCCCCGGCGCGGTACCCGGGCCGTACCTGGGTTGACTTGAAATTCTTCCGAGGCGAAGCCCAAAACGAGGAAGAATATCGCATAATGACTGTAGTTTGCTTTAAGGTTGCTTTTAGTTTGCAATCGGTGCGCGGAGGGTCGCGCAAGGGACGCCAATGGGTCGTCAGGGTTCGTCACTGCCCGCGTGGAGGACTGACCTCGGTCCGTCATCGGGTCGCTCTGTTCGCTCTTGAGCGACGTGAGTACGCATTTGGGTCGTCAAATTCGCTCAGAGAGCGACTCGAGTACGCTTTTGGGTCGTCATGTTGGCTCTGATAGCGACTTGAGTACACATTTTGTTCACCCAGTTAGCCACCCCGGCCCGTGGCCATCGGGTTTTTTCCTTCTTAGGAAACCCCGGCCGGGCGCTGGCGCTAATCCCTTGACCAGCGCGCTTGCAAGCAGGGAAGGGGCGGCCCCGGGGTACCTGAGGTCACGTCTGCACTGCACA
>NW_026267243.1:470566-471991 GCF_000697945.3 Frankliniella occidentalis
TTGGTACGTCAAGTGCGCAAATCGACACCTATGCGCACAGAAAACGAAGTCGGACGAACTTTCACGGCGCACCTGGGCGTACTCATAGCGTACTTCAATGCAGATCGCGGTTTGTACGTCCCGGGTTCGTCAGAGCGGACCTCAAGCATACAAATAGTGAACAATTTTTTCGGCTCGGGACAAGAGGTGGGAGGCGGGAAAAGCAGGAGCAAAGTCGATAGTAAGTGTTGTTCGGGGAAAATAAATATTAGCTAGCAGCACCCTGGACGGTCGCTGATTCTATTTTTCGCCCGAGTGGTGTGATGCTGCTCTGCTCGCTGCTCCCGACAACGCCAAACGTCAGCCTTTCTCGTCCGCCCCAGAAAGCCGATCACGCCAGACATGTCGGCTGATTTTGTTGTTTCCTCGTCCCACGCCGCCCTCTCCGCTTGTCACAGCACTTTTTTCCCGTTTTGCATATGTTTTAACTCCATTTCGTTTCGCAATATAACCTTTTTTTATCGGTGGTGTGATGTAGGATAGGGTGTACGTTTTTTTTTAGATGATATAATGGTGGAGCTTTGTCGCTAGATGGGTGACGTGCGCATCTTGAGAGAGAGATCATCACAGAATATCCCTCACCCACGTCTACACCCGCTCTTTTTCCTTCTTTTTTCCTTTGAAAGCAGCCTCGAAGCAGCCTCATAGTTTGCGAACCCGGTTCCGCACCTTCTTCTTCCGTTACCTTACCTTTGCCTGCAACGCAAAGCCGCGGTAGCAGAAAGATGCTTCTGTCCATCATGAAAGGCGGGAGTGAAGGAGAGCAGCAAGAGAGAAGGAGATATGCAGAGAGAGGGGTGGGGGCGAGAGGAGGGGCACTGTGAGCAGCAGCGACGACCAAGGCACTCTCAGGCCAAGGGATAGGGGAGCTCGCCTCTTGGGCTTGGGGTGGTAAAAGAGTTTCGGAGAGAAAGAAAGAGAGAGAAAGTGCGTGTTTGTTAAAAGCGACATCGAATAAAAAGGGGGTTGTTGTTGGTGATGAGAAAAGTGTGAACACTATTCCAACGGAAAATGTTTTCGAGGGAATTGTGCTTCGTCAGTCATTTTACTCGATTCACTTAGTTTCTTCGTATCGATAATGTTTTTATTAGTGTTTCTTGGTCCCACATGCTGGCTGCGTAAACTTACGCACGTGCTCTTCCGGACGACGTTCTTATCCTCCTCCTCCTCTCTTCTTCTTCTGTAGCCGACGAGTCGTTTGTCTGCATTGCTTCCGCTGGCGTGTTTCTGCTCGGTTCTCGTGGTTCTCGCCCGAACTCACAGCCTCCTCGGCGCAACCAAATGCTACAGCTGCGCTTTCATGTAACCCACTTTTTCTCTCCCCCTCCACCTTCTCCAACCCTCTTACCTCTACTGCCCGCTTCTCCCTTCCCACTAACCCCCCCC
>NW_026267243.1:473586-475095 GCF_000697945.3 Frankliniella occidentalis
AGTGTGTCTGGAAGGAAAAAGGAGGTGAGAACACAAAACCGATTTGTCCTGGAAGCGCGCTCGGTCCCGCCCCGGCCCCGCCCCATTCGGCGCGCGTCTCGGCTCTTTGAGACGCGCGTCCCCTATGCTTTGACAGCAAACACGTACAGTGGTGAGGCTGAAGCCGGGGCTCGCGGCTCGCGGCCTCCGCCTATTGGCCTCCTCCTCCGCTCCGGCCTCAGCCCCTGGGCCGTGCGTGCGGTCGGTCCCGCCGGCCGGCCGGTCCCCTCCTGTCGGTCCGCGCCCAGATAAATGTTTGTCGCGGTCCACTTGAACTGATTGTAGCGCCGCCGCCGCGCCGCGGCAGAAGTTTGAATTAATGGGGTCTGTTTGTGCCCCGGCCGACCGGTCGCCCCCCACCCCCACCCCATCCCACTCCTAGTAATTAAAGAGCGAATGGGTTATTCGGTAGGCTTTTAGTGTGTCTGACCGCGCACACGCAGTGCCCGCATGGCGGTGGCAAGGACGGCTCTGCTGTGACACAAAATTAAATTCACAATAATTGGCACATGTTTTGGACGTCTTTTGAGTCGTTATAATACCATGCATTATTGTCCTTTTTTATGGGAGTGGGTACCTTAGAGCGGAGTACAGCAGCGGGTCTCGGAAGGCCTCGCCGGGCCTCACGCACTTGTTAAGGGACTCCCCATAGCTTTCCGCTGCGGCAGTGGCTGGACCCAGCAGCGCTCGCCTGGCTCCGGCTGAGAGATTAAAATGTAAAGCAAGTGGGAACGACCCATGATGAAAAAAAGGAAGGTCTCTCTTTTTTCTGGGGCAAGGGTAGGGGAGGAGACGGCGAAAAATGTTAAAACGATAAGGGTGGGAATATGTACTGCTGAGCAAGATGACTATCCGATAAGACAAGTACTTTTTTCTTTTTTTGTTTTTTGCTGCTGTGTGAGAATCATGCAAATTCCACTTCTTAAAAAAAACTTTACTCATTTCCCAACTGGACATTTTATGTCGTATTTTGTATACTAGGCCTCTCTGGGGCGGAAGGCGGACGCGGACATGCAGCCAGCACTGCTCGTCCTGCTCTTCATTCAGAGGAGAGCATCAGCGAGAAAAAAAAATCCAGACCGAAATGGATGTGTATTACTGTTTTATAATAATTTGGTGGTTCTTTTTGAAGTCTCGAATCTTTGCAGCATGAATGTGGAAGCCATTCGCACGGATAGAACATACAATTCCCTCGGTGCTCCAATTACAATTATTTTTACATTTATCAGATGACATTTTGTTGTTTTGTCCTCTTTTTACGCCCAGTATTTATTTCTAATTTCCAAATTTGTATTTTTGACATAAGACGTGCCGGATTTAGTGCAGAGTAACACAGAGTGTACATTTCTGGTTAAATTTTTCTCCGTGTGTCGTCGTGCTCTCGGCTGGCCCCTACTGTGGGTCAGGTTTTGGTTCCGTTTCCGTGTGATGACACCCCTGGGCCGGTTACCCCCCCCCCCCCCCCACCTT
>NW_026267243.1:475422-478594 GCF_000697945.3 Frankliniella occidentalis
TCTCTCTCTCTTTCTCTCTCTCTCTCTCTCTTTCTCTCTCTCTCTCTTTCTCTCTCCTCAAATCCCGTCAGACAGGCCCCCGAAACGCGCACCCGAGCGTCAGCAGCGCCTGGCCGGCTGTCAGAAAGAGTTGTTCCCGCTGAAAGTCGACCCAACTTGTCTGGGTGTTTCTACTACTGGATATGCAAAGTGCCGTCCCTCGACCCTGCCGCCACCCAGCGGCGTAGTTTGTGTGTTGAGGCCGAGTTATTCCTCGACCGAACAAAACAATGCACACACTGGAAAAACACCATCGCTCTTTCAGCCATTTCGTGATAACTAATGCAAGCTCAACCTTTGCAAGTATGTCCTCTTTCCCATAATGTCCTAGTGTAATTGTATTAGGCAGATCTCTGCACCAGAGTTGTTTAAAGCTTGAGGTCGGTGAAAACGACAGCTTGGAATTCCGAAATTTTCTTATAGGAACCAAGCCGAATGATCAACCAACTTTCGATTTCCGTGCAGATGCGCCGAGGCCAAGACGTGCTGGGACGCTATCCGACGCTATCCAGGCTGCCGTATTTTAACGTGTGGAACAGAGAGGACCGAAATCACGAAAGTTGTGATCTCGTCGTAGGCTTTACCGCACTCACTCTTTTCTATGAAGCAGTCCTAACCTACAGTCTCTCTCCCTTCTCCCTCTCTCAGGCCAAGTCGGGCGACCTGGATTCCTTTTGAAGGCAGTGGGTGGTTGTATTTGTGTGGCATGTTGCTTGACACGGGCCAATGGCGGGTGGGGGAGGAGTGGCAAGAGTAGAAAGTAGAGGGACGGGATAGGGGAGGGGGGGGGGGAGAGATCGTGGGGTAGTTTCTAGCCTCCCCTCTCTCCCTCCCCCCTGGCTCCGCCCCTCTTGAAGGACACGTTTTCTGCCGCTGCTGCTTCGCCGGCATTTCCTTGACCTACCGCACTCACAAACACTGCCGGGTCGCATCGTGGCCCACCGGCCAGTAAAAGTGACAACTCTGCGAGAGGTTCGAACAACGCCATGATTGCGACCCCTTCGCAATATCTCTCTTCTTCTGACGCAAGCAAGTTTTGGCGATCTATTTGGGTCGTACAACTTGGGGCTCTCCCACGTGGAGGTTCCCCCAGAACTTTACTCACTACAATTGGGTGATCCCAAAACTTCCTGGTTAAGGAATTCTAGAAAAGTATTTTGGGGAAATTTTCGAGATTTTTTTGAAATGTCTTGATTTTTTCCTTTTAAAGTTGAATTTCTTCCAGACTTTTCCTGAAGAAATTCATTTTGTTTCTGAAAAAAAATTCTGAAACCCCTTGGTGGTATGGTAGCAGTCCTCCTCAGGGGTTGTTGGTCGGCGGGGGCCATCCTTCTGGTGCGTTGCCTACCCTCCAGCCGGCATCCCTGGCCGCAGCGAGCCTCCCCCGGACACGCCCGGCCGCCGCTACCGCCGCCGCCGCCCGCGCCGCCAAAGGTGAGGGTATCGACCTGGGCAGCGTGAAGCTATAGCGGGGCACAGCCCGGGCACAGCAGTCCGTGGGCCGGCCGACGTGGGGCCGCGGGGGCCGCCGCGGGGCCCGCGGGGTGCAGTGGGTCAATGACCCGGGGCCCACCGACACACTGGCTCACGCAAAAATGTGGCAAGCCCGGCCGGCCCGGGCGGCGGCGGCGGCCCCCGCGGCCCGCTGGAGCGAGCGGTGGGGACCGCCCGCGAGGTAGGCCACCTACTGGGCGCGACGCACCGCTGTGTCGCGGCTGCCTACCTCCCAGGCGGTCGCCCGAGGAAGTCACCATTCCTCACTCTGTTCTTCTTTTTCCCCACCGTTTCTTTGGTCGACCCCGTCCCTACCCCACCCCCTACCCCACCCACTGGCTGTCCCTCTCTCTTTCTCTCCCTCGCTGCCCACCCCTCTCGCTCTCATTCTCGTGCAAGTGAGCGCGTAGGGCATTTCGAGTTAACGCTCAGAGCGTGACTAACTCGTCTTACGAACGAACGCTGTGCGTGACGAACGGGTGGCGTTTTATGGGCAGGGGAGGGGAAAGGAGAGGTGAAGAAGTGAAAGGTGGGAGGCGTAGGGGTGGATGGGAAGGGGAGGAGAACCCCGTCTTATTGAAGGGGAAGTAACTTAAGCGACGGAAAGTAGGGCTAGTGTGTTTTCGATCCGGAAAACTTCGAGTTCGAGCTGTCGTTTCGGTATGAGATCAGTACGCACCTCCAAATGTATGTTTTTTGAATTTAAATCGTGTGTTGACTTTGAGTGACTATAGCAAAGCAACGCTAACGAACAAAAATATGAACGAGAAAACCAGGCACTGTGCAGATAAGGATTTTATGGCTGGGCATGGGCATGACTTTGCACTCGGCCGGTGGGCGGGCAGGAGCGGGGCCGCCGGGCAAAGCGATTCCAGCGAGAAAGGCAGAGATATACGGGGGACAACCGCAGCAGGGAATCAGCCCGTGTGCTAGCAGGGAACAGAGTACAGACGAGTGCAAGAGGAGAAATAAAAAGTAAAAAGAAGGGGTCGTTTAAATTATTTTGCTGCTCCGCCTCACTCGCGCGTCTCTTCCATTACGGGTTCAATGGGATCAGCCGTGTGAGCCGGGGAATGTGAGTCCGGAGAAACTTCGTCTGTCATCGGGGGAAAGCTCTGCTCCCTCCCCCTCTCCCCCCCCCCTCTCTCTCTCTCTCTCTCTCTCTCTCTCTCTCTCTCTCTCTCTCTCTCTCTCTCCATTTCTCTCCCTCCCTCTCACTCTTCCTCTCTCCCTCTCTCTCCCTCTTCCTCTCTCTGTAAGTTTCTTACAAAAATCTGCTCTTCGTGACTTACAAAGGATTTCGAACCTTTGCAATACAAACAAATCCTTTGCATTAAGGAGAGCGCAGCTTCGACAAAACCAAGAGCACCTTTCTATTCATAAAATCGGTTCTGTTTGTAATTCAAAGGAAATCTGTTCGGAATACTCTGTCTGTCTCTCGAGAGGAGATTATTCCCTTACTTTTGTAGCGCAATCCGTGCCTGCTGACCCCCCCCCTCCCCGGCCACAGCCTAACGCCCCGCTCCTCCTCCTTTGCCACTATAACCTCAGCGCCGGGGGCAGAGCTCTCGGCTCTCAGTGTTATAGCCCCTCACTCCTATGGTGGTAATTGCAGCCTACAGTCAACAACCGGAGGCAC
>NW_026267243.1:479111-484799 GCF_000697945.3 Frankliniella occidentalis
AATAATGTGTCACTTTTTCCGCGAATGGCTATTTAAGAATTTGTGTTTTTGTACTAAATTTTGGTCAAATCTGAGTCTAAGTTTGACCTCCCCCCCCCCAGGTTAGAGATTGGAGGTACAATGTCTCTTTTTTTAGGAGACATTAGTGTTGCATTTGGTCATACACAATAATCTAGCGTCAAAATTCAATGGTGATGCCAATATTTTTCTCTTCTAATAGTCGTGTAATAGGTGCGTTATTGTTGTGTAATACAGGTAATAGAAAGGTAATAGAGGTAATAACGGTAATAGGGAGTAGTCGGGACACGATTTTAGAGAGTGGATACTACCCCCTCGATGCCACATTTACCTTTGCAATTGGCACACCATTTTTCTGCAGCAAATGGCGGCTTGCAAAAGTATGTTTCTGGGTGGTGAGATTGCAAATATATACGCAATATTCCAAATATACGACAGGCCTTCTGTCAGAGACCAAGTCTTGAAAGACTCTGACTCCTTCGCAGATCACAAAGACAGCGTGTTTGCACGGCGTGTCCGTTTGTCAGAGTTGTCAGAGTGCGCTGCTATGCGTGGCGCGGCCTCTGCCCGGGTGTTGTGTTGTAAAAGAGGTCCGAAACTTTGAAAGACTTCTCGCCGTTTTCTGCTCTTGATCCTCGCGGAGCTAGCAAACGCGCGCAGCACTAGCAGCAGCAGTGGCAAAAACAACAACACAAGAACAACAACAAGGGCGGGAGCATTCAAATAACGCAGCGCGGCAGCGCTCCCGGCGGAAAGCGCATGAATTAATTTAATCTTAATGATGAGAGAAAAGTTTGAAGCGTCGCCTCTGGACGGACAAAGAGGGAGAGAGAGATGGAGTTGGGGAGGGAGAGCGCGAATGAGCGGTGCGGAGAGGCAACTGAAGAGTGCCTAAAGAGAGAGGGGCGGGAGGGAAATAATCCACCCAAGGGAGAACCCGCCTCCCTGCCGGAACATGAACCCGAGCTCTGGCAATTCACTCACACATACGCACACTTACTCACTCACACACACTTACACGCACGTGCGTACGTGCAGTCGTCCGCACACGCACACACGCACACGCTCCAAACACGGATTCTTCCCCTCGCCTGAGCGGCCATGGTACGGAAAATGGAATGTCTCTCCTACCCCTCGCTCCTCAGCCCATACGGCCACGACCTGGCGCTGGCGAGGTCCCCCATGGCATTGCCCCCCCCCCCCCCCCCCTTCGGAGTCCACCGGAGCCGCATAGCAGCGCACGTGATGATTCCGACTTTGCAGTTGCTGCCGCTCCACCGCCCCCTATCCGATCCGCTCCCGTTCGTCGCCGCCCCGCCCGGCCCAGCCTTCCCCCGGACGTTTGTGAGAGGGTACTCACTCGAGGGGGTCGGCCCCCGGCCCGGCCAGCCTGAGAGCCTTTCAGTATCGGCTGCGCCCCCCCCCCCCACACCCCTAGCCACTATGGATATCCTTGAGTAAACAAAGACTCCTCTAACCGGAAACAAACGTTTCTCGCGGTGAAAGGGACCGGAAGTCTCACGTTGCAGGCTGGGCGAGCCGGGCGCCGGGAGCCGGGGTGGAGGGTGGAGCAGAGGGGCGACTGTGGAGCGAGGAGAGGAGGGACGCGTTGGATCGCGCGGGCGAAAAAATACATCTCGGCATCTCGACGAATCGCTCTTTGCGAGGGTCAGTCATCTCGCGGTAGATGGCTCAACTCGTAAAGCGGAACGTCACAACCGAGAGAAAACGGGGAAAAAATCCTGAATATTTCACAGAAAATTGCCGACTTTCGAAGTCCGTACGAACGGGTGTACGGTAGAAACAGAGCAAACACTCCATACAAGATGTTGTTTCTCCTGGTGGCGTACCTGAGAATGTGCTGGCAGGTCGGAACGCTGCATAACTTTACACGGGGTACGTGTAACAAGACATCATTACCGACAACACTGTACTGTACTCCGCCGCCATCTCTTCTACCCTCAATTCGAGGTCTTGTATGTGAGTATGTGTGTGTGGGAGGGGGGAGGGGGTACAGTTGTGCTTACGTTGTGGAAACATCGAAGGCAGGTTCAGCGTTCGGCAGTGTGTCCTGCCCCGCACCCCGCACCCCGCTCCCCACTCCCCACTTTATACACTCTTCCCAGCTATACTTCACGTGATGTATTATGAACATAATTGCCGGCTAACTTGTTTGCAGTTGTTTGCGACAAGCATATGCTTTCTGATTATTTATTTTAAATACAAAATTACAATAAAGCAACGATTTTCAACAACACCACCCGCCAAAAGAAAAAAAATGTGTCTGGAATAATGGAACAAATCAGTTTTACTCTATGTCTTATTTTGACTCAAAATTTTTCTTGCCTGGAAGTGCTCAAAAACGTTGCTTTGTTGTGGATAAATTTGTTCGTCTCCGTTTGGCTAGTCTGCGGAGACGTACAAGGCAAGGGGGACAAGAGTATATCGTAATAAGAGGATATGTTTCGTTGTAAATCAAAATCATTAATATAAGTATACTTCTAAAATCCTATAAAACGAATTTGCCTGATTTGATGAGTTGAGGGGCCAAACTAGGAGTTTGCGGAGCGAAACATTCAAGCTCGCCATTCTGACGCGCGCTGCTTCGCGAGCCGTGCGCGGGGGAGGATGTCCGCTGCACGGTAAACACACGATATAATGCATTGGACAGATATGATATTGATTCCGTATGCTATTTGTCGCCCAGTCGATACCGAAATGCAGCGACGCCGCGCTGGAGGGGAGGAGGGAGGGGGGTGTCGTGCCTATAAATATGAATTGCACCCTCTCCTCCCTCCTCCCTCCCCCCCTTCCTCCTCAGCGGGGAGGAATGTAGTGATGATCAAGTTTTAACGCAAGTCAAGCTTCCCCACTTAGCGTGTATGGATCAGACTCGGCCTCGGCCGCAGCCGGGACGGCGATCGGGAAGGAAGCCAATGGCACTGCTGAAGGCTGGTGGTCTGGAAGGTCACGCGGGTACAACGCAAAAAATGAAACGCATTTTTGGCGATGGCAGCATGAGTTTGATTTCGTTTAGCAGTGAAAACTTCTGTGTGATTCTCGTTCTCACGGGAACAAAATTTAAAAGCTATTTCAAAAATCATACAGAAAGATCTTTTGTCAATGTCTGCAAAAATTATTGTCATAGTGTGTTGTTTTTTGTTTTGTTTTCGGAACTATTAAAAGTCGTTAATAATTTCGTGGCATCGATTTTCTGGTGTTTAGGAAGCCCCCCGCATAAAATGTTGTGTCTAAGTAGTGAGACAGCGCATTACCATGTGATGTGATGCGACGTGTGAACCATTAACCTCACCCCCAGTGAGGACGCCGACCAGAAGGGCGGGTGTTGACCGTGGCGGCGGCGTGGCGGCTGCAGATCGGCTGCCCCATAAAGCAGTCCCCCATGACCTCTCAGCCGGCCGGCCGACGGGCCGAGCCGGACAGTTTCGGACGGTCGGACTTTCTGCCTTTCTCTCTCCCTTTCTCCTTTTTTCAAACCCTTAGTTTGCGTCGCAGAGGGGACCCATGGGGACCCCGCGGACCCGCGACCTGAGTGAATACACTGCGCCTGACAAGGATTGATGAAGGGTGTGGTGGTGGTGGTGGTGGTGGTGGTCTGCGGGGGCTCCCGAGCCGGTCCCGACCGGCCGGCCCGGGCCACAGGGACCCTTTTGCATAGTGCCACTGCATGGGCGTGGAGACCGGCCGGGAGGAGGCTGTTACTGGCGGCAGCGCGGTCACCCTGTCAAAGCCTTTCGCTTTGGCGTGCCGGACCTGCCGGACACACCTCTGTTTTGCACTGTTGCTCTCTCCTCGCCTCCACTGGAGTGAATGTGGCTCCGTCAAGATAGAATAGCGGAATTCATCGATGCTGATTAAAAAGCGATCTCCGTTTCCGTCGCTCTGATTTAGTGAAGAATACGGATCACTGCTCCATAATTATGACTGATGGTTTTGCTGCCAAGATCGACGCGTCGCGCGTGACTCCTGCATTTTCAACGCCCAATGACAAAGACTGCTGAACCTAATGTCTGTATGTAGTCCTGTGTCCTGTGTCATTAAGGTTTTTGGGCTAAAGCTGAAGCATCTGTGTGTAGACAGTAGTTCAATGCCACCCCACCCCCACCCCCTTTTTCACACACACATTCACACGGCAAAAAAGGCGCGACCTCTGCCCTGCGCTGGTCCCCCCGGGGCCAGAGGGTGGTGAGAGGATTCGAGTACTTGAAAAAAAAGGGGGAAAAGAGAGATGGAGAGAAACATGTAAGGCGCTTGGCAGGAGAGAGAGGGGGGGCGCCCGGAGCTCCCCACCCCACCCCTCTGTAATTTCATACCATGTCAATTTCCGACCCTGCCTTTCAGAGAGATGGGGCTCGGTATATACACAGGCGGGCCGGGGCTGGGCCGGGGCCGAGCCGGGCCTGGCCGAGCTGGCCTGCTCAGCGGCCTTCCTGGTGTGCTCCGCGCTCGCAATGCATTGTAATGGGGGGACGCTGGCGGACACGCTGCCGGCTGCCACCGGCCCGGCCGAGTCTCCTACCGGGTCAACGCGTTCTTCTTGTGCACTACTCTTATAATGTCCACCACAAGATTCCACCTAATACAGAGGCATTTCAAAGCTTCGTCTACCGGCCACGCCCGCACATTCGCAAGAAGTACACAAGTACACCGGTTTTTTTAGCGCTTGCAGTGTAGGCTGCCCGTCGGCTCTGACCCTTGCGGCCTCGTGCAGGTGGTTTCGGGTAGCCCATACGATAGTACCCCTACGAAAGACGACAGGGGTTTTCAGCCACCTGTTGGTACGTACGCGCAGAAAACAGTTCTGTTGACTCAATAGAATGAAAACATGAATCTTTGTCTTGACTGAATGGAATCTCATTGATTCGGGGGGCTAAATTCCCATAGCGAGGGTAAAGGAGAATCGTATAAAGTTGTGAAAAATATATATTTTCCATTTTGTCAAATTTCCATATTAATCGATAGGATCCTCCGTTCATTCAATATTTAGTATAACTATATTCTGGATGTAGTTTCGCTTTTGTTTCTCCGAGCTCGAGGAGTGCGGCTGACGGATGCACCTGTTAAACTCGGCAACCGCACTCCTCCCTCGCGGGTACCAGTTTCAGCAGACTTCCCCCAGGTGTTCAGCCAAGCGAAAGCCAGTGGTAGGGCCCCTCTCGAGGGGTTGGTACCAGAGCCAACGACAAGTAGTACCTCGTGTCCAAAGCACGTGGAAGTCCCACGTGAATGGGGTGGGTACCAGGTGGAAGGTATCACGTGCCAACTAACGCTGTATGCCCCTCCCTCGCCCGAGCGCACCAGGTACAGGACACCGTCCACGTGTCCAGCGCGTGGAAGTCCCGCTCGAATTGGTAGTGGTGGGTACCAGGTTGGAGACACCTGTCACGTACGTGGATTTCGGCGAATCTCACCTTGACTCGCCGCGCGCGTCGCGCCGCCGCTACGGAGCGAGAGTGCCTCCTGATGCCCTCCAGGTCGCCGCCGGTCGCTCAGACGGCGACCCCCTCGGGCGCGGCCTCGGACGCAGGCTGCACCTCCCCGACCACGTCGACGTCGGCGAGGCTGTCGTCGATCATGATGAGTATATCCACAAGCAGGTGCGCGCGGTTGGCGGTGCCGGGTGGCGGCGGCGGCCCGCTGGGGGGCGGG
>NW_026267243.1:485082-493412 GCF_000697945.3 Frankliniella occidentalis
CCCGCCCCGCCCCGCCACGTCCCGCCACGCCGGTCACCAGGGCCGGTAGGAGGGCTGCAAGCTTATCCGCCGCCCCGAGTCCGGCTGGAAACCGCCTTGATTTCACCCTCTGCAGGTCCAGAAGGAGCCACACGATGATCCTGACAGGCGACTCTGACAAGCGCCTGATAGGTAGGCAACATCTCTGCCTGCAGTGCATGCCCGTATTGCGGGGTGGCCTACTCTGCGTCTCACAGGCGCCTGGCTTCCCTAAATTGACGCATAAATCTTAGAAAAGAACTTCGTGCGAAACTGCGAAACCCTCTGCTCATGCAGAAAACTGAATAATATATCCTAATGTAAATAAAGTAGTAAACATTTTAATTTAAAAAGTTCAGTAGGTAATGCGTGTGGAAATTTCAGTCGTCCTTGGTTTTGTGTAGTGCACATAAGTTATCCGAGGATATATAATTAAGTTTTCTTCATCTGGGGGTTTCTCAGTTTACACGAAGTGTTACCGTTCCTTTATGATATTTTATAATGCATTTCGTAAAAAAAAAACCTAAAACGTTAAAGAGGCTTAGAAAATGTTTATCTTGCTTGTACACGCCCCTAAAGAAAATAAAATTTAAAAAATACAAGAAAAAAAGGGCTCTACCCCACCCTCCATCCCGGAGGTCCCCGCGCGGTAAACTTTGAAGTTCGGATGGGATCTGGTGCTTGTTCGCTTCAACGGATAGGGGGTTGCTGGACTTACAGATGTCGCAAGGTGAGCAAGACTTAAACCCGGATTCTGCAAGTTTCTGCACAACAAAATGCATAAGGGTTTGGTGTGCCCATCGTTACACCACCCACTCCGCCGTAGTGTCCACGCACCTTGTATGAATGCCCGGAAGATAGAATTTAAGAACTTATTGTCAATGTTATAAAAGTGTTTTAGAGTTGAAGAAAACTTGGAATGTTTCGTATCTATTGGTATAATTATTTTCCGCGAGCAGATAACTGCCCTGAGTCACCCTCTCGCTCGGGTCGGCGCCGCTGCTGCTGTTTGCCGCTGCCACTACCGCTGCCGCCGCTGCTGCTGCCGCTGCACCGCTCGGCCTCGGCACGCCTATCCCGCCGCCGCGGGTTTACAGCTGCCTTTCGCTAACCCCTTTCCCCCCGCGACGCACAAGGGAAGAAGAAGAAAGAGGCGGGAACGGATCCCGTCTCTGTCGCACCGCCTAGGGCTGGGGGCGCGGGCGCACGCGATGGAGAGAGAGGGACAGAGCGAGAGAGAGAGAGAGAGAGAGAGAGAGAGAGAGAGAGAGAGAGAGAGAGAGAGAGAGAGAGAGAGAGAGAGAGATATAGTGTGTGTGTGTGTTTGTGTGCGCGTACGCGGGCTTGGGACGCCCCCCCCCCTTTCCCCGTGCCGAGTGATTGATGGCAGGGCGAAGTGGTGGGAGGGGCGGGGGCGGGGGAGGTCGCGAAAGAGAAGAAGAAGGGGTTAGAGGAAGGAGGCCCCCAAGCCGTTGGAAAAAAAAAGACACACGCGGGAGAGCATCCCCCGATCTGGGCAGAACAGGACGAGGAACACGAGGACAAAACGACGGCAAAGTACACGTGGCTTGATGTCACGTTACATGCGAACCTCCCCTACTCCCCTAGTACTCCTCTTCCCCAACCTTACCCTTCCCGTCCCCACTCGGCCCGGCTTCCATCGAGTTCCATGAGAGCCGAGCTAGGAGATGAAGGGGTAAGGGTAGACCAGACCGATTTAAAAAAAAATGGGTGAGAGAAAAAAATATTTAAAAAAAAAAGTATCATCTGCGCGTCGTCGCCATCATGCCTCGTCATGCGCCGCTCTGCATGGCGGGGCGGAAGCGAGGAAGGGCGAAAAATATCTGCAGGGACTCGAAGCCCCGCCCCGCCCACCGCACGAGTGTCCCGGGCAAAAAAAGAGGAAATACGGAATAAAAAGGGGGAAGAGACGGAGAGAAGAGCTTTATACCAGGGAAATCAAGAGAGAGAGAGAGAGAGAGAGAGAGAGAGAGAAAAAAAAGGGGGAACCGCGGATGAGAAATGCGTTCCGGGAGTCCATTATCACTTGGCTGATACGACAACCTCCCCCTCCACAAGCTGGCACGCGCCTCTCGCTGGGGCGGGGCGCGCGGGGGCGCGAGGGCGGAGGAGGAGGAGGAGGAGGAGGAGAAGAAGATGAAGAAGGCGAGCGGCCCGCCACAACGACGTAGCTCTCGCCGTAATCGCGATGGTCGACCCCAGTCGGTGGAAGTAATGGTCATCGGTCAGTGGTTCCGTGTGCGGCTCGGCTCCGCTCGGCTCCGCTCGGCTCCGCTCGGCTCGCTCCCACGGTCATCCCCCCACACACTTGCCAGAGAAACGAAAACGATTGCACGTTGTGAATTACATTGAGAAAGGTCCATACTGGGCTTACGGCCTCCGCAGTCGTAGTCATGCCAAGTAAAACTCCCGATGGTGGGGGACGCGTGAAAAATCCCGCGGGTAAGATTTGCTCGGGGCTATTGGAACCGTTGAATGAAACTTGTAAACATTTGGCTGAAGAGCCTCCCCTCCTTGCAACGATACTTTCGAGTTAATAATCATGAACACTGGACAAATACAGGTGTTAAGGTGCAGGCACCAGAGGTTTAGTGCACTAAAACTGGCAAAGGCACGACTAATCCTTTGCACCTTTAAAAGAAAGTGCTCTTTGGTGCATTTAGAGGCAGTAAACTGAAAAATTCTTTAGCACCCCTGGAAAGGCACGACTTGGCACCTTTGTTTTTTTCCAGTGAAGGCTAAGGAAATATCAAGGAGGCTGGGAGTGGAATCGTGTGGGAAAATCCCCGACTCATCTTTACCGGTGCCCCGCAGTAGATCTGATGAAAGCCGACCCCTTTCCCTGGGTTGTATCCAGTTACCTGCATCCTACATCCTACATCTATGTTGCCAGATGTTGCAGTTGTCGTTTGTTTTGGTCAGAAATCGCCCAGTTCGGTGAGCGGGGAGAGGTTATGTGACAACAACACTCCCGTAAACGCCCCGCGACGGCCCCGCGAGGTCGCGAGAGCCGCGAAAACCGCGTGAGGACCTGCACCGCGGCCTGTCCTGTCGCGAGGACCTCGCGAGTCACCCCCGCGAGGATCTCCCGTCAGCGCTTGCGAGTCACCCCTCGCGTCCTACCCCCGCGACTTCGCGGGTTACTCCTTCGCGAGTCACCCTCGCGAACTCGCAATCTCCCTCTAGAATAATTTTCGCGACCTCGCGGGGCCGTCGCGGGGCATTTACGGGCGTGTCATTGTCACATAACCTCTCCCCGCTCACCGAACTGGGCGATTTCAAACCAAAACAAACGACAACTGCAACATCTGGCAACATAGATGTAGGATGTAGGATGCATGTTACTGGATAGGCCCCTGTTGCCTCGCGGTGCGACGGTCTTGTGCTTGAGGGACGGTCCCACGGTCCCCTTCCAAGGCCGGCCGCGTCTCCTCGCACATCGCCGTGGTAGTGTTGGGGCAGTGTTCTGATTCCGGAACGAGCCGAGCCCGCGCTCCGCTCCGCCCTTCTCCAACCCTGCCTCACCCCGCCCCACCCCACCCCACCGCGGTGTTCGCACGGCGGGGTGCATGGTGGCCGAGGACTTCCCCGCCGCTGCGCCCCGGCCGCTGCGAACGACGCAACGGATTCGTTGATAGTAGCAGTGGGCAGTGGAATGCGACAGCAAACGTCTTTCGAAAGAAAGAAAAATTGCAATCAATTCGAGAATTACCAAACTATTTGTGTTTGCGGCCCGCAAGCCACTGTCGCGCGCGTTGCTTCGCGTTGGTCACCCGACCCCTGTCCTCCCCGTCCTCCCGCTCCACTAACGCCTCGGCACTGTGCCTCTGCGTCTGTTTCAGCACGCCGGTGGCGCGTGGGTATCGCGGCGGAGGGAGATGGGTCCGATAGGCCGACCCGGCCGCCGCGCGCCGCCGAGAGATGCACAAGAAGACCGAGGAGGAAGAGGAGGATGGGACCGCCTCCTGCTCAGACCCCGCGGCCACGCGCACCCTCCAGGACTGCGTCATCATCGTCATCGAGGACAACCGTGAGCACCCCGCGCACCATGAGCTTCAAAGTCGACAAGGGTCTCTGCGGGTCATGTGTGGGCTAGGGGGTGGGCAGTGGGCAGCAGTGGGGCAAAAGGTTTCGAGCGAATGTTTTGTGTTTTGAGTTTAGACGGACTATGGCGCGCTGACGTCGCGACAGTCGGGCCAACCTGGATGAAAGTCTGGTCAGAGGCGCGGGGGGCAGGCAAGGCAGCCATGCCGCGCATGGTTAGATCTTTCTATCTTTTTATATCATTTGTTGTAATGATCTTGTCTCGGTAAATGATTTTGAAAAAGGAAGGGGTTGTGAATGTCGTGTGTTGACAGTTATATCGTGGCAGCAGTGAGAGCCTCGTCAGTGCATTTCGTCAGCTGATTTCCATTTGCTTGTCATTTAAGGCCCTTTAACATTTATTTCTGACGCCGGCGATATTTTTTTAATTATGTCGGGTAAAATCATTTTCAATAAAACTTTACCTTCCATGCGCTGTATTCTTGCAATGCTATTCAGAACCTCTGGGTCGTTTTGCCATGTCTGTGGCATTACGATGTTGGGAGACATAACCTCCAAAAATGTGTTCTGCTATTCTTAGTTTCCCAAATTTCACCATAATTTAAGGGAGCGCATTAGAATTGAATCTCTGACATATGTTCATTTGTTTGAAAAGTTTCAAGGAATTTTTCATTTCATTTGAAGGAAACTAATTTACTATAATTGTTTTCTACAATTTATTACAGCCTCTACGAAGTCACTTCAAAAGTCAGCAGCAGCAAAAGATATTTCAGAACCTGCCATGAATACACAAAACAGTCTTTTTACCATTGCTGCGATTTTCCTCGTCTCACTTCTTGGATTGGCTTACGTCTACTTCTCGTTCCCAAAGTTGGAAGAGTAAGAAATTATTTCCGTCAAGAAGTTCAAGTATGCAAAATCTTTTCAGCTATTAAAACTTTATTTTTCTTTCAGGCATGAAAAACAACATGTTAAACTGCCCTGGGATATTGAAGATGCCAAAGAGCTGGGTCAAGTTTTGGATCGGTACAAGGATAGATACTTCACTGAAGTTATGGGTGGAATCTTCATCACATACATTTTGTATCCTTCCATGTGCTTTTATGACCGAAGCAAAAATAGTATTTTCAATGTGACATTGTGATCTTGATTTAACTGGTATGACTAAATATTTAGTCAGTGATAGTTACCACCACAACATTATTTTGACAGTTGATTTTCCCTGGAAGTATTAGTGAAGTTCTACTTTCAATTTTCCTTAACTTTATTTCAGTCTCCAAACTTTTGCAATCCCTGGATCCATCTTTCTCTCAATTTTGTGTGGTTTCCTCTTTCCATTTCCTATTGCTCTTCTTTTGGTGTGCTTCTGCTCAGCAACAGGAGCTTCCCTCTGTTTCCTGCTCAGTTCCCTTGTCGGTCGAAGGGTTGTGTACAAGTACTGGCCAGAGAAAGCCTCGCAATGGGCTGCAACGGTAATATTTTCCCTTGTTTTTGTCCTGTAATAAACGATGTCCTCTGTTTTACAATACTGAAATCCTCTTAATGTTTTAGGTGAAAAAGCAGAATGCTAATTTGTTTAATTACATGGTGTTCCTTCGGATCACACCTTTCCTTCCGAATTGGTTCATCAATATAGTTGCGCCTGTCATAGATGTACCCATCAAGCCATTTTGGCTTGGCACATTTTTTGGTAAGTCATCCATTACAATAATCTAATGCAGTTAGATACCAGCCTCATTTACCTTCAGTCATATTTTTTTTGCAGGAGTTGCTCCTCCTTCTTTTGTTGCAATTCAAACTGGGCAGACTCTTCATCAGCTGTCCTCATCAGATGCCAAATTCTCATGGAATTCTGTCATTTTATTAGCTTTATTTGCTGTTGTATCCCTGATTCCAGTTCTTGCCAAGCAGAGACTGCGCAGAAAGTTTGAATAGGTTGCATGGTTTTAAATAATAACATAACCTTGCTAATGAAAATTATCAGTTCATTGGCTGCCATCTCTAGTTCTTTTATAGTGTGTGACATTTCCAATTCTGTGATACGATTGAACACCATATAAGAGATGTAGCTTAAATGTGAATCCCCTTTCCCACCCTCCCTATTCCTCCTCCCTTTTGTTTTGGTCCTTTTTTCTTCATTTGGAGTAAAACCTAATGATGTTGGAAATATTTGTATGCAAAATATTTCTTTGCAGTACCTTAGCAAACCATTTTCCATGAATTAGGAATATTACAAACTCTTCAAATAACTGAACTGCCAATTTAAAAAAATGTTTTGGCTGTGTATACATAAAGCAAATGATGTTTTGATGCTTTGTTTTAGCATCCTATTGTGAATGGCATTGTTCTAGTCTTCTCATGTCATCATCCACTTTGCATTTAATTTGAGTGTTTAAGAAATATCTTTTCCCTAATTTGTAATATAATTTTAATGTCAAATGTTACCTTATTAGCTCAAAGTTTGCCAATTCTTATCTTTCATCTGTTCTCCATTTTTCATTGAAATAGTAGCCGTAACGCAGAAGGGAACCGCCTCAAGTGTCACTCTCACAATTTGAAGCGGGTAAGGTTTGTCAGCTTTTAAGATTTTAGTTATTTTTTTTTTTAAGTGTTGGTAATTTTGGACAACATACCATGTGAATACGCCCATTCAATGTGAAACCATATCTATTCATTCTTGATCTCTTTTGTCTGTGTCTTGTAATAAATGTATAGCAATTGACTGAATACTGTATTTATTAGTTTACAAAAATTTTTAGGAAACAAGGTACCAACTTTCACAAACTTACATCATTTGGTTTTAACAACCTCGAAGTAACTTGAGATGCTTACAGAGCTGACTATGGTTATTTCATCTCCGATATCCACAATGCAAGCATGAAAGGTAAGATTTATCTGTCTGAACTATTTTGATTGATGCTAAACTAAGATTATTGAAGTCTTAGATGAATTTTATCATATAAATGTATGAAGATCTGTATTTCTATTCTTCTTAGGTGATTCCCATCAAAAGAAGAAAAGTAAGAGTCCTTTGGTCTTATAAGACGGGATGAAAATGGGACTCCATATTTCAAAGGACAAATTGAATTTGGAATTTGGAGATTGATGAAGATGATCTGTCCCTACCGAGGGCAAACTGTCAGAGTTGGACTACAATGCTTGGATCGTTTTACATTGTGAGTACAATTTCATATGGAGAGGGGTTACAATTTTACTTAATATGACAATATTCATTTACATCAAGTCTAAGACTTATATTTGTGTTTATTCATTCAGCTTTGAACTAATCTCTACCATTATGGTTCTTGGAAATTTCTCCTTGTTTTGATTTTGAGTTGTCATAAAGATACTTACTTTTCTTAAATAGCTCAGGCTTAGGTCCACTCTGTTGCCCATTTTCAATATATATTGATGGAGGGTACATTGTGGAGGGTACATTTATAATATATTGTTTAAAAGAATTTGTAATTAAATTAGGATCAGAAAAGGGTCTTTTCTGAACTGAGAGGATTATCCTCACTCACAGGAGTTAACATGGCACGTCAATGTTATGCAACTACCTGAAAGTGTACAGAGTCCAGAGGGGAGTTGGTGTCACTGTTATACATATGGACCAAAATTCTGTTTTTACCCTGTTGCAGGAAGACTGCCCAATAGTTGCATCACCTGATATACTGAGTTGGCCTCACAGCATGAGAAATGGCCCCTTTACCCCATGACCACAGGAATTAATCTGGTAAGTTTTGACTTTTATTATAACATTAACAGAAAATATCATTACATTATGGTATAGCCATGTTTGGTAAAAGTTTATTTTTGTATTGTTTCTATTTCGGCTTTACTTGTAATTTCTTAACTGCTTTGAACTGCTATGCCGACTCCATATATACAGCTAATTACTTGATCCTAAAATATGCAGTCGTGAGTTATTGATTTTAGTGGAGGGAAGTGGAGGCAAATCATCATAGTGTCATTTACAGTAATGCTGCTTATTTTATTTGAATGATACAGTCTTAGTAAAATGGGAGGTGATGCTTGTGCTTGTCCAAAGAGATGCCTGGACTTGAATGCTGGCCACCTGTAAAATAGAAGTTTTACTTTATTTATTTTCATGAAATCTTACAAATATTAATTGTGATGTGTTTATGTTCATATCTCCTCAGGCGGCGTGCACAAATTACGTAATCGTTTTTTGGGAGGAAACCCCCTCACCCCCCTCTCTGTCATTGTGTGTCACTCTCTCCTCT